>NC_091108.1:22259301-22564451 GCF_024713975.1 Paralichthys olivaceus | reverse complement strand
TGTAGTTTTCTTTACCCCAGAAAAGGCCCTTTATATTTAAATACTTTATATTTACATCGAGGGGACCCTCTCTACGGAGGCCGCCATGTTTTTTACAGTAGTCCAGACTGAACTAACTAAACACCTTTTGAGTTTTTATGACAATCAAAGACTTCCACAGGTTCTTTTTCATGTTCGGAAGGAGAGGATGAGGTGAGGTGTGTTCAGCTGCAACATGAAATTTCAACACTAGATATCACAAAATTCTACACACTGTAACTTTAAATCAACATTTTCTATTTAAATCCTTATCTTAGTTGTGGATCTTCTAAGTCAGAGTGTCTAACAGCTTATAGGCCCATGTGGAATTCATTAAGGTAGCTGGGTAAATCTGCCGATGAAGATCATGTGATATGATCAAAAGCTCCAGCTTAGCAGCTAAATGGACCTAGCAATGAGATTGTTTTCTCAAAGTTGATGTTTTCTAATATGAACCATCAACCTTGCTCAACGGTTTTTCATTAGCACACCTCTGCACTAAAATGTTGGCAACTCAGAACAATGTGTGGAGATATAAACACGAGGCCCTTTTCTTCTACACCAATTTTGAAGGTGAAGCATAACTGCAGCTGTCAATACTCGATAGTCTGTAGAGCCCAATCTTATATAGAACACATTTGAGCATCTTGTTTAATATGATGCAATGTTATAGATTAAACCACCAGTCCCTTGATTAAATTGACTTCACCTCTCACAGCTATAGCAGAAAATGCTGCCTACACATTAAACATTTTAACAATGCAGTCATATTTTATGCAGTCATGTTTAGTTTTGTGCTTTAAACACATTCATCCTATTCTTTATGTTTACTGAAGTAAAGAAACAGAGCATACCTTCAACCACTGCCGAGTATGTGCACCACAGGATAGGTCAACAATAGTATGACTGCAGGCTTCAACTTTGACTCAGCAAGTGGTTCTCAAACTGCCCTTATGTGCTGCTTATCTCAGATATTGCTGATTCCAATCCATGACTTCACCCAGGTGAGGTGAACAGTGATACCCCACAACAGGAGCAGAGTTCACTGTTCAACATCAGGTGGGACTGACAGACTCCCTGAGCTTTTAATACAAGATGGGAAGTAGGCTATCATTCTGATGGTTGATCGGTTGTGTTCTTTCGCCACCAGAAGAGAAGTGACCTGAAAGCCCCTCACAGGAGCATAGTGGCCCTGTGCGGACAGGCTAAAGATGGCAGCTGGGAGCCATGCTGGAGGAGCTGGCATCATTTAGGGGCCACGCTGATACCAACAGCTGTCAGAGCAGTCCCCTGCACATTCATTCATTTACTTATTACACACACACACACACACACACACACACACACACACACACGCCATCACTGTGCCCCACGAGGCCTCCATCCTACCTCCATATCTGGCCCAGCTGGAGGATGTGGATGACAGACTGGCCGAACCAGACACAGAAGGAGTAGTAGGCCGACCGTTTCCTGCTCCTGCCGCCCAGCGCCGTGCTCGCGGTGCTGTTGGTCGTGGTGTTCTTGCTGACGGTCGACGCCTGTCTCTGCGGCGTGGCCGGGTGGTGTGGAGCAGTGATGTCGCCGTGTGAGGCCGAGCCACTCAGCAGTTTGTTCCCGTCCATGAGGGAGCAATCGGCCGCGGATTCCGCGCCGTCCTCGGAGCTGAAGTCGTGGACGAACCATCTGAAGCTGAAGAGCTGCACCGAGAAAGAGCCCAGCACAACGAAGAAGAGCGTCAGGCCGAACCACCAGTATTCGCGGCGGAGGTAGTAGTCGACCGACAGCCACACGTCAGTGCCCACATCGGCCACATACACAGCCACTGCGGCTACGATCCACAGGCAATCCCACACCGTGTATTTCTGCTGCTCCTTGCCCAGGCGAAGGCTGGTGGTGCCTCCGCCACCGCAGCACCGCGACTCCCCGTTGGCGAATTCCCCGTCCCCGGTGCCCGCAGAGTCGGGCTGGCCGCCCGGGTGGAGTCCCTGCACCGAGCCGGAGTGCTCCGAATTCTGCAGGGGGGTGAAGGCCACGTCACTCTTTTTCATCTTCAGGACCCCGTCCGATTTAGCCGCCATTATTGGAAGCTTATACTATTACTGTATTATTTTGACTCTGTTTCTCCCCTCCTGTATCCACTACCCCTGCCTCTCTCCGTCGACACCCTTCTGTGCGTCTCTCCTCCTCCTCTCTGGGCAGGACTAGCTCCTCTACACTGCCGCCTGCTCATAATACAACATACAGACAAAAAGGAAGACCATATCATATCACGTCTTCATTGGACTTCTTCGGCTGATGATCCACTCCCATGCATGGAACGCTTTGTTTCCTCCGGTCAATATAAGAAGCTTCTGCGGTCTGTCACCATTTGCCCTCGAAGAGTCCTGATGCTGATGCTGATGCTGGGGTTGGAGATGGAAACAGGAGCGAAGGAAAAGGTGGAAGGCTGCAGCCATCTGCCTCTTCTATGGCACAGGCTGAAACTATGACATCATCCTCCCATCTCTATCTGCCTGCCTCTCTCCCTCTCCCTGCCTGTTTGCATCGTGTGAGACACCTCCTCTTACAATCTTCTGATGAAGACAATCAATCTCTCAAACAAGCTCTCAGTGTGTGTGTTAATATCCAGCTTGCCATTTGAATCAAATAAAAGACATGAAGTGAAGCAGTGTTAAGTCCTAAGGCGCCACACTTTTCAGCACCATGGACAGATCCTGTTGTTACCACTTCATTCATTCCTCACAGTTTTCAGTGCTGAAGCTCTATGAGCAACCACCACACCACAACCTCCCCCACACTGTGACCACACAGTTGGAAGAACTAATTGTCTGAGCTAACATTGTATATTGTAGCATTAAAGAAGAAACCAACGCACCCAGACCCAAAGTACACAAACGTTTTTGGACAGAGCTGATCCGGAACAGGACAATAACAAACAGAGGATTGACTCGTGTGGTGGAAACTTCTGTGAAAACAAGCAAGTCAAGTTTAATTCAGCATCTGCAGATGTACTCACAGTACACATCACCTGGATGACATGCACAAATGAGCAAAGAACATAAGAGAATATGTGTACTTATAACTCACAGCCCCCTCCCACTAAGCATTCAAAGGTATTTATTACCCTCTTATAGTTTCACTCAGTGGAGGAGACATCCTGATTTTATGTGTTAACATATTCTGCAGAAGACTCCCCAAGTGAGACCTCAGGTGTGAGATCCAAAACAGAGATAACATGAGAAACCATAAAGTTGTGGTTTCTCAAGGCCATAATTTAAAGTCTCTTAATCCATCGTAAACCCTAAAGTTGCCCTATAACATAAACCATTTGGTCAGTCTCCACATACACGTCTGCTCATGCAATTATACATACACAAAAGACAAATTTCCAATACACTCGTCTTTAATGTTATCTGTTTTATTCTTTCCACTCCACAATACTAAATGCTTTTAGTCCGTTGTCTAGAAATAAAGTGAATCTGGAAAATGACAAATAATAATAATAATACTCACTCCTAATGCGAAAGACAAGCACATACAGTTGGTTTCATGAAAAACAAGGTCAGTTATGTTCTATTTAATGTCTACCTTCTCTTCTTGTTGCTCTGTAAAGAACTTATTTTGACCAACAAATTCTGTGATTAGGGGATTAATTCACTGGGGCATTAAGAAAACTGCTTTGAAATATATTCACACAATCACACAACAGTTACATGAGAAATGAAGGCTCTGCAAACTGAGGTCGAATGTTTTTAAAGCTTCTAATAGAAACTTTTTTTTTTATTTTGGCGCCTCTGTGGACAAGAGCGGTAGTGTTTCCACTGTCACCTGTAAAAACCTTGGTCCAGACAGCATGTGCATTTTTTTTTTGGAATAAGTGAAAGAAAGACACGCATGTAGCTAGTTCCGGACACACACTAAGAAAACAGTGTGACACTGCAACTCTCTTTGGATTGCTTTTACTGTAATGATAGAACATGAAACAGGGACTGCATCACTGTATATCTGCTTTTCAGATCACTGTCTCTCAGCTGCAGATGCAAACTGAGAGAGGTAGTGTGATGGGGGGTGGAGGGGTTCAAAGATCAAAATATTCATATAAAAATAAAGATACATAAAATATCAACCCATTTGTCAGTAAAGACAAACTTCAAATGATATTAGAACTTATTTAACATAACCATTGAGTATGAAAGAAGGAAACATTTAATCACAGTATAACACCAAGTCAGTTAAACTTCAGTTATATCAATCTGTCCATTTAGGAAGCACAAGTGATTGTGAATCAGTTTCACTTGCTTTGATACAAATGAAAGTGACAACAGGTGCAATGGAGGCAAAAGCAAGACAACCCCCAAAAAAGGGAATGGTTTTACATGTGATGGCTTCAGACACTTGCTCTCTACTTATACCTCCTGACTGATTGTTCCCTAGTTTTGTGTTCTGCTTGTGACCTTGTCACGACTTGTAGCATGAGACAGTACCTGCAGCCCAATCAGGTTGCAAAGGTAATCCAGTGAAAGTTTACTGTGTCTCCCAACACAGTCTCAAGAGCATGGAGGAGATACCAGGAACCGGTCGTTACTCGAGGGGAGCTGAACAGGGCCATTGAAGGGCATCAACCCAGCAGCAGGACCTGTATCTGCAGGTGTGCATGTTTCTTGTCAAAAAATGAGGGTCCGTTCTGTTAGGTACAAGGATGAAATCCTCAGAGCTATTGACCCTGAGTTCCTCCTGGTGCAGGACAATGCCAGTGGCCAATGTGGCCAGTGTTTGTAAGCAGTTCCTGGATGATGAAGGCATTGATGCCAATGACTGACCCCTACTTTCCCCTGACCTAAACTGCTATAGACTGTCCAGGAGCTCACTGATGCCCTTATCCAGGTCTCATCAGGAGCATACCCGGACATTGTAGGGAGTGCATACAGGCACAGAGAGGCCACACACACTACTGAGTCACATAATGAGTTGCCGTGATGACATTCATGCAAGTTGGATCAGCAAGTTTGGTGTGGTTTTGAATCCAATGATCATTTTGCTCTCAACAATTATACAATGTGCATCAGTAAACATTTTCCCACAAGAGCAGTGGTCCATTTATACAGGTCTGAGAAATCCATACTCTCCCCCCATTATTGTGGGAAAATGGAACATCCCACCTGAGACAATACCACTATCAAACCTCACACAGCTGTTTGCATGATTTAAAGCAATGGATCATTCTGATCACTTCCATCTTTTTTCTATAGACCTGGAGTTGGCTTGGAACAGACTCTGGACTGCTGGTCTGTACGGCATAGCTGTTAGCCTAGCGTTTAGCCTAGCACGTAGCCTGGATCGCTTTCACTGCTTCTGCCTTCTCTCCATTGCCTAAAAACCATAGCCCTAAACCATTGCTCTGACCTCGTGGGAAATCTGTCCCGAGCACAGACATTGTCTCATTTGCTGTTGTAAGTCATAAAGAGGCTGCAATATTCAAATAAGACTGTTTCATAACCAGTTAAAATTTCATTTTAGGGTTCACCATTGTCCTAATACATAGATTCTCCAACAACAAGGGATTAATCAATAGACAGAGCAACCAGCTTTGGGAAAGGAATCCATCTCAGAATTCCTACCAGAGCTCTGGAATCTTTTTTTGAACTGCTTTAAGTCAGAACTAGGGGGAACTATTTTCTGCCCCACTGCCCCACCAGTGACTCATGATTCACTGGTAGGGCATTGACCTATATGTGTCATTTGTGGTGTGTAGGGAAACAGGCATGCATGGAGTGGCCTTATGTATGGAGCTGGGCAAGAGAGCAAAGATTTACTCTTAAAGGGCCAATGCACCCACTGAATCTACTTCAGCATATGGCAACGGTGGTGGCAATTTCTGTGAAACAAGCACAAAGTCAAACACTTCTTTCTGTAAGTTTATTTCAGCATCTGCAGATGGACTCATCAGTACACATCACCTGATTGACATGCACAAATGAGCCAAGAACATAGGAGAATCTGTGTTCTTATAACTCTCAGCCCCCTCCCACTAAGTATGCAAAGGTTTTTATTACCCTCCTGTAGTTTCACTCAGTGGAGGAGACATCCTGTCCTTTTGTTTACATGTTCTGTGGATGACCCCCCCCCCCCCCCCTGTGAGACCCCAGTTGTTTGACCCCAATCAGAGATACCAAGAGATACCATAAAGTTGTGGTTTCTCAAATCCATAAAACTCAAGTCTCTTAAGCCACCATCGTAAACCTTAAGGTTACCCTTTTTAGATTAACAATTTGGTCAACCATTTGGTCAGTCATCCACATACAGTACATGTCTGCTCATGCAATTAAACATACACAAATGTAAAATTTCCATTACACAACCAAAATGACTATTACCATGTACCCACACTGATAAGCTACCATGCACAGAATGAGGATGAAATCTGTTACATTTTTTGGTTGTAGAAGATCACATATTTTTGATAACATATACAGTATATTCAACATAGTGGTATTTATGATTATGATTAATTAAAAATCATAAATCAGACTACCCACACTCTCATCATGAGTTTGACATCTGGTGAAGGGTAAGTCATCGGCGGTAGCCAAATGTTGAATGTAAAAGAATGATTATTCACAGTGCATAAAAATTAATAATTACAAATAATTGATTTTGTGTGGTTTGTTGCCAGGGCTCATGAAACATCCACTGGTAGTGTCTGAATGAAAGGACAACCAAGATAATATACAACCTTGGATCAAATCCATCTGTAACCACTTATGCTTGAGCAACTTGTGGAGGTGACTCAGATGTGAGTTAAAATACATTTATACAATTTTAAAGTGTTGTAATTATTTAATTAGTAAGAAATAGTGCAGACCAGGTTAGGTATTTGCCTGAGTAATTTAATTTCCAATATTCTGTCTTTTGTAAAAAAAATGGTGATAGCTACATCATCACAAATGTGGTGTGCATCACTGGGCGGAAGATGGAGAAGAGAATAAATGTCAGCATGATGTGTGAGGTTTTGTTTTTGAACTGGATCCGAAAGCAGTCACAGAGAGGGATGTGAGGGTTTGTGAGTGAAAAATAGTCTTTTAATGATGCACTGAGGCAGGCAGGTAACAAGCTAGTGACTGGCTGAGACTGAGCATGGGATCCTGTGAGCTGAAGATAAGGCAGGCAGGTTGGCTTTGGTGATCCTGAGCCACAAAAGAGAAAGAGCATTAGGAGGTTTCACGAGAAGCATACAAAATAGTTTCCACTAGAAGACGTCTTTAGATCGGCCGAGAGTGTGTATCAGAGAAGTGACTGAACAATCTGGTGATGAGTGGAGAGAAGACCGGGGTTCTTGTAGAACTGCTGATATGTGATTGAGACCGGGTGTGGAACTAGCGTCAGGTGCCAGGAGTGGAAACTGCGCCCATGAACACACACTCACACATGCATACACAGGGAGGGAGAAAAAAAGGAGGGGAACATATAGAGAACGGGGAAAAACAAGAGTAACAGCCTGAGCCATGACATGATGCCCTCAGTCCAGAGCAACAGAGGCGAAAGAGGTGGCTTCAGAAAGACTCTCCTGCCCAGTTCTACATTGAGTTACTCCCCGGGCGAGACCCCCTCCAGAGACTGCACTTCATCTACACCTCCATGAGAGCTTGCACCCAACTGGCCATCATGGACCATGAGGAAAATGTTGGGCGTGAACAGGCCTTCACCTCCACTGGTAATGTAGTATATAGGACAAGATGGTGAATATCCCATTAAGTGTAGAGAGTCAGTGTTTATTTTATTTTGATAACATTTTGGGTCCTTTTTGTTCATTGTTTTAAAAAAACAATATGTGGTTATGTACCATACATAGATGGTCAAAGTATCTCAATAATTAAGTGAAGTATATGAAATGATTGATGCATGATTTATGTGGATATAAATGTTATGTTCTTAGCCCAGAAGCCAAAGCCTGACAAAGAAGAGGCCATAGGAAAGCATGAGTCTTGTTTTAGCATGTACAGTACAGTGGCAATGATTCATAGATCATTAAATAAATCAGTAATGTATTTTGATAGTGTATTACTTGGTCAGAGCCATTATTTCAGAAAAAAGTCTACATTCTTTGAGAAATATTTTTTGGTTTCTTTTCTCCTATCTCACAGTAAACTAAGTATCTTTCAGTTGTGGACAAAACTAGAAAAAATGTTGATTTCAAAAGTGAATCATATGTAGCAGCCTTCCATGTTTGTCATTACCATTTTTCATAATGAGACCGTTCTTCAGATGTGATTCTATGTAACAAAATATGAATGTAGGTAGCATCATGAGATAAGATAACGCTTTTTTTGATTCACACATCCAGGAAAGGAGCAGGCAGGCAGGTCAGAATATTCACTATAGTTTGCATAGAAATATAATAAAGTGCAGAGGCTCATGTTGATTGCACGAGTAGGAGTAGGAAAAATGAAACATGTTAGTAGTCTGTAATAATGTCTTTAAATCAGTTTCAAAGCTGTTCTGACTCTTGGAATCCCATGTACAGTCCAGTTGGAGAGGGGTACTTGTCATGGATGGCAGCAACGACAAAGGATTGTAAAACATTCCTGTTGTCATTTCCCAGTCTTTGACCTTTTATCAACAATCTCAACCAATATTTATTTGTTATATTTATTATATTAGGAATGCACGAAAATGAAAAGTACTCTACTGAGAGCGTTGTTTGGCACATGGAAGACCATCTCCAAAACTACATGGGTTAGTCATGGTGGAAACTCTGGATTATCCGTCATGCATGTTCTTTGAGCAGCACCCTCTTTGATGGAGACATCAGGATCCTCCAGCAATGGCATCAACACAGAAAAGGCTCTCTTCTTCTGTTTGCATTGATGTACATTTCATACAGCTACACCACAAGGTTTCCATTGTTTCCTCTCTGTTCTCTGCTACCTGTTCATCTGTAGGAGTTCCTCGTCTGTATATTTTGGCTCAAACAAAAAGGCTGAGCTCTTTTGTTTCTCTTCTGTATCGAAGTCCTCTGAAATTTTCTTCTTTGATATACAGTTTGAAAAGTAAACTGTAAACGTTACAAATCACTTTATGCAAGCAGCTCTCTTTCTGTTTTGTGGACAGCAAGTTCTGGTAGCACGTAAACATAGGTGTGCAGCTTTTGTGTGTTCTCCCTGATCTTGCCTCAAGCCCTGCTTGTGCCCCTCGGCGGAGTGCTCTTGCAGTGTACGCATGAGCAAGCGTGAATGCAGCCCCAGGCTAATGCTAACAGGCGGTATTTAGGCGAAAAATTTGGTGTAAATGACCTCTTTTTGATTCGAATATGAGTGTCGGGGCTTCCTGAAACTTGGATGACACCACAGGAGCAGTATGGAGGCATGATCTGTATTGGATTTGGCTGTTTACCCCTATACTACAAAAGTGTTTTGTAGACTCAAACACTTCACCCACCCCAGCATCAGCATAGTGGTTAGTGGATAATTACTGAATTAAATTTTAAATTAAATTATATATAGGGGCAGCAGTACCTCAGTCCATAAGGATTTGGCTTGGGAACCGGAGGGTGGCCGGTTCAACTCCAGCATGGACCATAAGCATGGAAGGTGGACTGGTAGCTGGAGAGGTGCCAGTTCACCTCCTGGGCACTGCTGAGGTGCCCTTGAGCAAGGCACCGTACCCCCCAATTGCTCATAGGGTGCTTTTCCTGGGGGCTGCCCATCACTCTACCATCTCTCTCCAAAATGTGCATGTGTGTGTGTGGGATTGTGGGTTAATGCATGTATAAAACGAAAACATGAGAGTAAAAAGAATTTCCCCTTGTGGGATCAATAAAGGAAGTTTAAGTTTATATATATATATATATATATATATATATATATATATATATATATAATTTAAAGTGCCAGTTTGCCTTTGTGTAAGACCACCTGATACCTCTCTAGCCAAAGGCACCTACCATAACAGTAATTCAATATGACGGCAGGGCGATTCCCATCCACCCTTTTGTCTGTGTACGTTGGCCATTTTATTCCAGATTATCAACTGGTCCAGTTTGTTTCTAGTTTCACCTTAAGTTTGAGAATTTTGGTGGTGAGGAACACTAATTTAAAAAGCACTGAATGGCTGACCCTCACATTAGGTGGAGATATTCAGAGCCTTCAAAGGATAAAGCTCTATGACCTTGGTAGTTTATTGACTTTTACTCTGGTGCCACTATGAGGCTGAACGTTTTTGTTTTGAGTTAACTTCTATGGATGGATGACCATGACATTTAATATTATAGATTTTTAATTACCGTACATCAAAATGTCTGAGTCCAGGTTTTTTGGAGATACTAAATATTATATCCTGCTGCTCCTGGTGGGTAGAATGCCTATAGACAGAGCAGGACTTCGATACCGTCTCTGCTCATTCATAGCAGAGCAGGAACATAAAATTAAAGATACAGTGTGTCGAATTTTGTGATATCTAGTGTTGAAATGACATGTTGCAGCTGAACACCCCTCACCTCACCCTCCCCTTCCAAACATGAAAAAGAACCTGTGGTAGACTTCAGTTTTCATAAAAACTCAAAAGGTTTTAGGTTGTCCAGTCTTGACTAATGTGAAAAACATGGCGGCCTCCGTAGAGAGGGTCCCCTCGATGTAAATATAAAGTATTTAAATATAAAGGGCCTTTTCTGGGGTAAAGAAAACTACAATTCATACAATTTAGATGAAATGAAGTGGTGAAAACTTCATGTGGATTAGTCTACATTAAATTTCTGCCAATAGTTCCCTTTCACCTAAATCTTACACACTGGACCTCACTGGTATTGCTGGAAGAGAAGGGAGTTTGTGTGGAATTAGACACGCACTATTCTCCTAATGGTGTACAGATGTATTGTGTGAGGATGGTCAGAAATTCAACAAAATGAATGGCAAAACTGTACTGTGAGGGACTTTGAGTGGTCATCAAGACTAGAAAAGCTCTATATAATTACAAACCATCTAGTATTTGACTATTTACAAGAGTGAAGACAGAAAGTGACGAAAACGTCTTCAATTTCAATTTATTAGTCGTGCTCCCATTAAAAATTAGGAAACATATATTTCCTTAGTGCTGTTACCAAATTTGAATTGATTATCATGAAGCTCATGTAGCTGAGTAACTGCAGCTGCCTCCACCTGAAAGTAAAGTGAGTCACTGTAGGGCAAAAAGCAGAGCTCTCCCCTGTCTGGGAATATTTAACATTATATATGGATTTACAGTGGAGGACAATTATAATATAGACCATATCTTTTACCATAATTCTTTAATATATTTAGTGATACTCTGTATAAAGATCTTATCTGGTATTGTACATTTAACATTAAAATAGGGATTAGATTTTAAAATTCAGTAATCACATTACTTTCTAGTCCCAGCCTCACTGTTACTTTGACACTTGGGGGTCAGCATATTTGCTGTCTTATCAGTAGTATGATGGAGGGTCTGTATCAGTCTGATCTCTGTGTGTTCAGTGGGCAGAAAGCTGTCCTCAGCCCCTGACTCACCGGGATTGGCTGAGTGCACATGGATGACCTCATGTAGTCACAAACAGCAAAACAAGTATTTTTACAATGATGGCTAAAACAATGACACAATTACAAATTTCTGCCTGGTGTATTGTTCTTACTGCAGTGTGACAGAGATTGTAGCACATTTGTGTCTTCCAACAATTTATATATCAGCAAGTTAATGTAGACCACCGTGTATTGATTGATCAATTAAAATAAATCAACGATTTCATGTAGGACTTTAATGACAAACTAGTAGTATCATGGTGATGACTAGATCACAGCACTCCCAGAATTTGTAGATTGTGATGGCGGATCATGGACCGCTATTGTGGATCGTGATCATGGTGGCATATCTTAGGTCATGGTTTTGAAGCAACTGTACTATTATATAAGCCACTTTTTCACACAGAGATATTTGTTTTCTTCTAGTTTATTTCATTTTTAGGCTTATTAGCAGTTGTGGACAAAACCCCCCCCCCCACTCGCTCGCAGTGAATCTAGCGGGGGATCCCCTGCTGAGTCATCCACTACTCCTGTAACTATGGACTTTATAGGAGGGTCAGGCGGAGAGAGTCCGTAGAAACTGCAGAGCATCTCACTTGGACATTTGCATTCACACCATAGTTCACACATGCACCTTCCCCGGAGAAAATACGGAGGATCTGCGGAGTCCAGTGATGGTTTTGTGTTATTTGGCAGTACTTTATACAACTTTGACATACATTGGAATTCAAGCCATGAAGGAACAAGATTTAGTTATTTGAAATTCCTGAGTGCATCCCTTTGACAAGTGATACTGGAAATCAAGTGCTAAAAAGGGATGTTGATATGTACTGCAAAGGAGAAAATGGGAACTGACTCTGCTGTCCTGATTTAAGTGAGGAGTTATACCCTGTAAAACCCAAATATAGAAAACATATATATTAGAAACATACTGTATATAATATATATCATATACTGTGTATATTACATACAATATAGATTTTTTTCACCTGTCAGATAATGTTCTCTGATGGCCTCTGATGCAGAAGTATATTTTTCTTAATAGTTTTTAGGGAAAATATTTCAGTGTAAGGCCTTGTTGGGAGCAGAATTAATTTGTACTCATTATGGTTATTTGTCTGCTTACAAAGCTCCATATCAGTAAATGTCATGAATTATTGCACATAATTCATTTTCATGCATTAAAATTTTGTATAATCGAAAATGTGTTAAAATAATAGTCATTAATCAGTGTCATCTGACTTATTGTATCAGTAACATCCTGCACACTACATATGCTCTGAGCAGTGGAATGGTGAATCCAAATGCGAAGAAGGAAAGGCTTAAAGGTGAATTATGATTAAAAAAGACGAGTCGGTGGAGCATTTTTGAGTAGATGCTGGGCATGGTAAGGTGGCTTGAGCTTGTGGCTGGTGGGGAAGACAGGTTGGCTTAAAGAAAGTTTTAGACTGAGTGAAACCTAAAACTTGTGAAAGGGTGCCACATAAATTAAACAAAACTGGGTAACCTGAGCTGACATCACAGGTGGAGAGGCAGACTATACTGCGGAGTGGCCAGGGCTGCTACTGCTAACTCACTTGAGCACAGCAAGCCACATCCCAGAATGGTACAAATATCCCAATGCTATTGCTTACGTGTGTTACGTGAACAGACACCAGGAATGCTTAACCTTCATTCACTGACACTGACACTGACAATAAAGCTGAACCTGGATAACGTCACTTTGCATTGCTATCCACTCCAACTTTTTGCTGTATGATGCAGTCTCGATTTGAATGACCTTTTAACCCCGAAGCAGACTTACCCCATTCCAATGAACAAGAATGGATGCATTTTACATGGAGAACAAAAAGCTACAAGTTAGAGTTATAAGGCACCACTGTTCAAAGCACAACACATTTAATAGAAACCTGCTCAACAGAGAATCTCACTCTCTAAAGGTAAAGACATAAATTCATAAGCAGTTCTTTTACCTCTAGCTTTAACTGTGATTGTTCATTTCAAATTGGAAAATAGCTGACTACACAGCAAATTGTGATTCATGAATAAAGGCTATAAAATTTGACTGATTGATTGATAATGTGCATCCTCAATAAGGTTAAGTCAGACATTCTGACTGCAAATGCAACTGTGTTTGAGATAAACTTCTAGACATCAAGCTGCAGTGCAGCAAACTAACACATTGCAATGCAATAAAATGAAACAGAAAAGTCAAACACGTGGCACTGAAAGTAAACCATCGATATTTATTTTGACATAGTACAGAGCACAGTAATACAGTATATTCAAAGGAATACACATCAGCAAGTTACCTGTTAAACATGAGTTCACATTCATCAAGTTGGGTCATACTGCTGCATATTATCACAAGCACAGGATCTAATGCAATGCAAGAAATAATCCTATCAAATAAACTACTGTGGCCCCGTTCACACCTGGCATTAACATTCGTCCTGAGAGATCCATGAGAAATGGCAGCGTTACGTAATCACTTCCCCGCTCTACATGCAAATGAACACGCAAGTCATTTGTGTTAGTTGAGACTTAAATGTTGCTTTGAGCCAGTCTGTGTTTACAGTTGTGTCTAATGTCCCTGTGTGTGTGAGTGTGTGTGTGTCAGCACGAGCAAACAAAAGAGAGGTAGAGAGACGAGTTGGGCGAGTCTGAATGAAATGAATAAAAAAAAAAAAACGTTTGCTTCAAAGTAAAACTGCAGTGGCTCAGAAGACAGCAGCTTTGTAGGCGGTCCTTCTTATGTGGCCTAGGATGGATATGTGTTCACACTGTTAAAAGAATGTGGACACGTGGCTCAGAACACCTCAGAATGTGGCGTTGATACCTGTACTTACAGATGTCCACTTGAGATCGGATCACAAAAACCCCGTTTATACCAGGTGTGTACGGGGCAACTGATACGATACTCACATATCAAGTATAAATATGCACAATTATAGTATTTTATTTTACACACAATAATTAAAACAAAATGTACAGCAAAAACACAGATTTAATGTGTGAGATCCAGCTATCTTTGGTTTTATCTCAGACTTTCTGTATCAAGAAGCTGGCTCACTTTTAAATGGGGATAGATCACCATGGTAACCTGTGCTGCACTGCTAACATCATGTTCAGTTCCGAGGATCAGATCAACACCTGCCAACTATCGAGCCAATCACATCACCGTCCCACAAGCTCCTGACAGAGACAACGGCAGAGTTAACAATGAGGTGGCACGTAACAAAAGCAAGAGACTTTCCATAACAATGACATAACAGATCAAGAGGGTGCTTCTTACGGTTTTAAATAAATAAATAGAGTTGGATATGCCAAAAAATATTGTCTTGATTTTTGGTCGGAAAATAAACATACTGAAACATAACATTGTTTTAAATCTTAGTTTTAATTTCATTAAATAAAAAAAAACTTGCGCAAAGGTTTGGGACACCTTTAATTAAATTCAGACGTCTGAACTGTTTTTTCACTAAGGTATAAATAATGCTATGTTCCATGAGCTTTGAGTAGTACCATATAATAAGATCACAGGGTAAAGAGCAGACATCTTCAGAGACCTCAGGGTAGAATTTTGTGCATCAACATGAGCCGTGTGAGGTGGCTGGGTCAACTTTAACAGGACATTAGAATATGTCAAAGTGCTACGCTGTGTAAATGTTGTTAATAAATGACTGTGAAGAGAAACTGTGGAAGACACGACAAGTTCTGAATAGTCCAAAAATACTTTGAGATAGAGTTGCAGCTATGCTGGACAAATGACGACCCAGCATTCCTACAGAGGAGCTGCAGCAGGATCATCTAACAGGAGTGGCACCATTCATGGTTGACACAATAGTCATCAGAGGGAAGCCTCACCTGTGACATCATCACTAATGTCAACCTCTGAAGTCTGAAGAGTAACAGTTATAAATAAATAATATTTCAGGAAACACTGAGATGATAAAAAAAAACCTAACTAATTAAGGATTACTTTCTATATTGAGCTGGTTTCGTCTTAAGCTTTGCCAGCTTTCTTCACTTGCACTTGGTTTCAGTAGCAGTTTCATTAGGCTGCACACAAGCAAAGGAGGTTCCAAGGGTCTCATTTGATCTTGTATTAAATTATCTGTCCTTACGTGTTGATGTGTCTGGCTGGTGCATCTTTATTATGAATGTGCTCTCGACTGGGTCAGTAGAGTGGAGCCATTTGCTAACCAACTTCATGAAACAATTAACATCAGTATTGTTAAGACTCAGCGGGAGCAGGTGACTCACATTGATCAAGACTAAATTCCTAGAGACCCTTAATTGAGGATTACTTTATCTCCTGGGCTTTTAATTGAAAGGGTACCTTATGGTATTTAAACCATATTCTTATGTCCTGCTTTCTTTATCAAATGCTAATTAACATGGTACAGAAAAAAACACTGTCCAGTGAATGAGACATTTGTCTAGAGTTGCCACTATCCTGTATTTACACCATTACAGGAACAAGAAAACAGTTGTCGTTATGAATCTTGTAGCTGAATTTTAAGTGAAAAGGTCAACATAACCACAGGAAATGAGAAACCATGTTGAGGCATTCATTTTTTGCGTGGCACCTTGTCGCCAAGCGGTACTTCATCCATCAGTTTCTGCAGAGACCACAAAGTAATGTTAGTGGCACACATCAAAATTAAATATTATAATTCAAATAACTACATTGAATATATAATGAAATCCCCATCTGTTTAGACCAATTTATGTAGTAATAATAACAATCAATTAATTTATCAAGATAGCATAGTCGTACGTTGGTGTTGGAAAAAGCCCTGGAAGTTACTTATTATGGTTTGACCATTGATTAGACTCAACACACACACACACACACACCTTGAGCAGTCTGCTGTAGTAGGTGAAGCTGTCCTCCCCATCCTCGCGGGTGTCGTCCACCTTGTACCGCTTGCAGGCCAGCAGCAGCTCATTGGAGCTGTAAAGTGAGGCAGGGTCGATAGAGTGGCTGTTGATCAGGCTGACCAGATACTCCCGGTAATGCTTCCTGGATATCACAGAAGCACCATTTTAGCATGTTTACACAGTAGAACATGGCAGCCTCCTGCTAGTACTGATGATAGAGCTACAAACAGATAAATATATATTTTCATTCAAGGAGGGGGGTGGGACCAGGAGCAATGTGTAATCATCACATTTTAAGCATTGTCAGACAGGTTGTTAAAATAAAAATAGATGATGATGATATTTATAGATGTAATTATGTAACTATTAAAAGCATCACACCTTATTATTCTTATTAGTAGTAATAACAATTATAATAATAATTGCCCTACTCTTAAAGACTGTAAGAAGCACAAGCGAACCTGTATAAGTGATCTATTGGGATGGTACGGTGCTATGTGAGGCTTTGTATGTGGGGAGCAGGGTTTTGAATTCTATTCTGAATTTTACAGTGAGCCAATGCAGAGAAGCTAAGATAGGAGTAATATGATATATTGATATCCTGAGAAAGAGCAGCTGAGAACCATGTTATTTATTTGAACAGCTTCTCTCAGATCAACCTTGATCGGCAGTCTTGAAGCATGATCATCCATCGGCTGTGTCTAGTCTGAGTGCCTGTTTATCATGGTGAAGAATAGCTTTGGTGAATGGTAAATGGTTTGTATTTCTGTGTCGTCCTAACATGGTGGTGAAGCAGTCTAATAGTTTGTGATGGTTGGAATTTCCTGCCACATGGGACCGAAATGAGATCGCTTTGCTAACCTGATGCTAACCTGGCTGGGTTTAGGTGGGTCTTGCTGATCTCAGTTCCACCTTGTCACTGGATTTGAATGCTGCATTCCATGCTCACCGCCTTGCACGTGCTTCAGTGGTCATTCGGTATTTCTCGGTGGCCCGCATTATGACTCATACATCCTCTAGTCACATTTGCTTACATTATTTTTTCTATCAAGGGCCATTTAAATTTTTATTACATCCTTTGAGGGCCATACTAAATTATTTTTTAGAATTAACACATACCAGGGCTCCAGACAAATTATTTACTTTGGTTGCACCCATTATTTTTCGCTATACCTTTCAACACTGCAATAAAACACCTATTAAACCTTTTATTGACAGATCCCATAGACTTTGGTAATTTTTTAACTTGGTCTGGTTATCGCCATTGATTTTCCCATTTGTTTTCTGATCCACAAGTTCACGATTCAATTTTAATATCGATTCAGTTAAGGATATTTCATTGTACAATACCAATTTTGTTTGGATATGTGTCAATGTTATGTCAATGTCAACTATATGTATATAGCACATTTCAAACAGATTGGTTGAGGGGAGAGAGGGGGCAGATCTAATATTGAGTGATAAGCTGTTCCACAAGTTAAGGGCGGCTACTGCAAAGGCTTGAGCTCCTCTTGGTTATGAGCTTGTTTCCTCTTTGTTTTGATACATTCATCTCAACATACTTTTCTACTGCAATATATCCATCTATTCAACCAAAGTCACGCCATTCTTACTACTCTTACTTTGTCGTTTTCATCTACTGGTTGAACATCTTTCACTTATTTGTAGTTTCCCACATTTTTGTTACAATCAGTGATTCTCAACAGTGACAAAACCATAAAGTAGAATTATTGGGTAAACAGTGTCAATGTAAAGAATAGAAAATGAAAGAAGTAGCTGACGTGAGTGTGTGAACTGTGTAGGCATGTACATGATTCTGAATTTATCATATGAGGCAAGAGGTCCACTATTATCATTCATTCCACTTTATAACTGTGTGGCAAACAACAGTAAGTAGTCAGGAAGCAGCTCTGCAACTTCTAATAAATAATGTGTTTTCAGTTAAACCAACTGTCACTTATTTTAACCTACTGTTTATAAATAAATTAAATCCAACCCAAATGGTGATTCTTCTGCCTTTTTCTTGTCTGGAATGCAAGACTTTTTCCCCACAAAGCTGGGGAAATGGAGAAATATGTCAACTAGATTCCATTTCCCTCTTTAGTCTAAAAAGGTCAAATTGTCTAACTCTTTGTGCAGTCAAGTGAAAGTAATTAGACCTCTTCCTTCCTGTTTTACAAGGTGCACGGTTGAACGCCACCTCAAAATGACTTTTGAGAGTGGATACAAGTTAATTTATCAAAAATCTACTAAAACTAAAATGCCTCATTTGTATTAAAATGATTTGCAGCACCAAAGGCAAACTCAAAAGATTGGACACATATTTTGTGAGGTCCCACAGTTCACACTGCATGTCAGGACAAAAAACAAATCATGAGTTGACTGACTGTCAAAATTTAAAATCCACAACACAAAAAGGTGTAAAAAAAGTGAAGAGCTCTGAATACTTTTCTGAGCTAATGCATCTATAACATCTGTTAATTTCTACATGAGGAATTATTGGCATGACACAACCTATCTTTATTCATATTTTATTTTTCAGACTCATACTAGGTCACAGTGACCTTTAACCTTTGACTGAAATAAATTAATCTTTGAGTGACTGGTAAAAATTTGAAGAAACTCCCAAAAGCAGACTTGAGATATCATAGTCAAGAGGCATTTCAAAATTTGAAAGGAATCTCTTGACGGGTTCTTAAGATCAAAAGTTCACTGAGCAAAAATGGTTTTGCAAGGCTTCTACGATGTTCACCATTGACCTTAAGACACCGAAATCTAATCAGTTCATTTTTGAGTCTAAATGTACATTTTTACCATATTTAAAGAACACATCTCAAGGTAAAAAAACATAGTTCTATACATATATATGTGTATGTGTGGAACTAAAAATGCGTGACGGAAGGAATCATGACCAACAAACAGGTAACATATAGGTAACACAAAGGTGAATAACAAGTGCACCTTGGATAATTGTAGTGACTCAGGGGTTTAGAGCACATACACACTGTAGCTCATGTAACATTGTGCCTTGGTTAAAGATGTAAATTATTAAGCTGTCATACTCGCAGAGTCCAGCATGTCCATGCTGGGTCTGAGCTCCACAAGCTGAATCTGGCTGCTGCCCTCCCTCATCCTTCTGCTCTATCACTCCACACAGACCTGAAAACAAAAAGGTCGACAAAGACAAAGAGCAGAAGGTATCACATACATTTGATTTATAATTACATTTGAATGGTGAGAAGCAATGTATCTTATCCCTTTTAGGATTTTACACAAACTAGCTCCAACTCTCTACCTGAGGCTAAGCTGTTGCAAAAGTGTAGCTTACTCGTAGTAAGCCTGCAATATCTATAATATATTTTGTAGGGTTTGCTGTAGCATTTCTAAGTGTTTTTTAGCTGCAGAAGTGATGCTCTCTGCCTCAAATCCACATGCTGTACAGATGCAGCAGGCTGGAGTCCTTTTAATGAGTGTTTGCAAGGTACACTGCTCTCCTAAGTGTATGCATTTAAGGTAGTATCACACAGATCACACGGGAGAGATGAAATTAGAGATACTCAGCCTCTAAAGACTTACACTGCAGAGATGTGTCTTCAGAGGCTAAGATTGATTATGATCATCAGAAATACAAATTAAGTAATTTTTAATAACACAATGTACGCTTAATAAAATTTATAGTGGATGGGTGTTTTGGATAGAATGCATACAATTCAAACTTCAGTTAATCAGTAAAAAGGAATCTTTAGGTTTGATTAAGTTTATTTTGAACAATTTTTAACAAGGTAAAAGAAATTCATTATGATGACAGTTCTAAATAGAAATAAAAACAAAAGCCTTATAAGCTTCTTTTGTACACTTAAACTTTATAGTAAATATACTCAGCTGCCACTTTATAAGATCCACCTTTTGTTCAAACAGTTTTGTAGACATGATGATTCAAATGATTGACAAATAATCCACGAGTTGAAATGACTGTGACTGACAGTAAACTGTTATTTTTCTCCTAAACACAAGACCATTACACAGTTCCCAGTGTGCATGAGAAAAACATGTATTTGTATCACATGTCACTCTCAAACAATACAAACATTTTTCATACTTCAATTCAGAAGAAAGTCAAACACAAGTTTATCATTGGAAATGTATTTCTTTTCCCACCTGTCTGTGTTCCAGGAGGGGGTTCAGTGTTAAACACCACTTCATTCTTCTGTGGGTCACAAAGAAAAGACAACTGGTTACCCAGTTTCACAAAAAGGAGAAGGTGGGGACACCATGTATAGTGGGATGCTACTGGTCACTGTCTTTATTGAGGTACGCATCCATGTGTGATCAGATACATATTTTGGGCTCCCTGGTTCCAGAAGAAAAACTTCTTTTCCTTTTTCTGATTGATACTTTGGGAAATATTTTGCTGTTGTGAAATGTGTTCTGTAAATTATTGTTGTAATTTGTCTAAAGTCATCTGAAATAGTTTTCTAGTTGAAGACATTAACTACATGAATCAAAATGTACCCCCCTTTAAGTTAAATCCACCTTAAATGTGTGTGTGTGTGTGTGTGTGTGTGTGTGTGTGTGTGTGTGTGTGTGTGTGTGTGTGTGTGTGTGTGTACCTGGAGTAAAGCCTGCAATCTGGAAGGTTCCCAGTCTCTCAGGTAGAAGAGGCAGTCTCTGGGATGATGGGCATGTAGTCCCGACACACTGCATTCGTCTACTGCACAGGTCTAATGTGAACAGACATCGGACAGAAATTAATCAATTCTACAGAAACCTTAAGGTGCATTTACCCCAAATGTGTTTTAAACATTTCATTTCAACGTTATATTATTACATCATTTTACATATGATGATGCCTCCCACATATTTCATTTCAAATCACACATGATTCCACTATATAATAACAACCATCTGTGTTATTTCTTCACTCTTTTATTTCTTTTTTGTCTTTTATTCTAACTCTTTTGAATTTCTTTTTAAATGCATCTTTTATGGATTGTCTAATATTGCTTTTACAATTCGCTATGACGCCTTTTTCATTTTATGAAAGCACTTTGAATTGCCTTAGTTGATAAAATGTGCTATAAAAAATAAATATACCTTGCCATGTATTTTTTTTATAAAGCCTTAACTATTCCATAAACTGCTCTCATTGTAAAAGATAAAAAAACAGGTGGTCGACTGGCAATCATGAACAATTGTGGAGCCACTGCAGCTGTTGAAATAGGAGGATGATGCCAGGATGTGGCAGGTTGCATGATTACATTTAATCCTTTTTATCAAAGCCACAATTACTATACTAAATTATCATCAATTGTAGAAGTCAAAGGAACTCGTATATACAGTATATGCGACTGCAATTCTGGAGGTATCCCAAATAAAGACCCTGGTCAATAGAGAATGAATGGCACATATACATGTATATAAACACTGCTCAAAAAGGGAACACTTAATCGTCAAAGTATAACACCAAGTCAGTTAAGCTTCACTTGCACCAATCTGTCCATTTAGGAAGCACAAGTGATTGTGAATCAGTTTCACCTGCTCTGGTGCAAATGAAAGTGACAACAGGTGCAATGGAGGCAAAAGCAAGACAACCCCCAAAAAGAGAATTGTTTTAGATGTGGTGGCTAAAGACGGCTGCTCTCTACTCATCCCTCCTGACTGATTCTTCTTTAGTTTTGTGTTCTGCTTGTGTCCTTGTCACTACTGGTAGCATGAGGCAGTATCTGCAGCCCAATCAGGTTGCACAGGTAGTCCAGCTCCTCCAGTAGGGCATGCTTGTTATGCACATAGTCAAAATGTTGTATGTTCTATAATGCATTGTCCATCTTCTACAGATGTCCCCAACTCCAGCCAATGTTGATGGCACCTGACCGTCACAGCCAGTCCACAAATGACTGGGTAAGTGTCCCATGAGAAAATCTGGCTATGAGATCTCTCTATATAAGGGCATCCAACCCAGTTTTTACAGCCCCCTGTTCAACTTGACATCTCAAGAGGATGCCACAAGCTCTGCAAATGATCATTACCTACATGCTTTTTATCTTATTACATTTTTAGGCAATTCATTGTTGACAACTCTGAGATGGGGACAAAGGCCGGCCAGGCCATATGGTGTACACCAATTTCGGCTTTTGATGGCAGCAGCAACACTGGAATTAATCTTTAGGATTAACCCCCATTATATTTAGGGTGATTTGATAATTTGATTCAATCCTGAACTCACAACATTTAAGAACAAGTCTACCTTACAACGATTTCATTTTCTATAGGAGTGGCAAACAACACGTTATGTTAAATGAAGCAGTCACAGGAAACAAAAATATCAGATCTAATTTAACAAAAACAAAATATTACCACTCAATGTATTCTGAGTGGTAATAAAGATTAATTAGAGGACCAGCTCATCTAATAAAATACAATATTGTCTGGAGAATGAGTGAGACTTACAGTGTGGAAAGGGTTGTTGCAGCCACTGCAGAACTGGTAGCGACACTGAGAGCAGCAGAAATGCATACAGCCTCCTTTAGACAGTGCATACTGAAAGCGGCAGTTTGGACAGGCTGGAGTGTGGAGAGCAAAAAGGGTGTGAATGGAGAGACAGCGAAGAGGGGAAAAAAGGAGCAGACGAGAGAGTTGAGGTCAAAACTTTAGGGAGAATTATTTTCATCCAATATGCAAGCAATCAGACAGTGTGCATAAAAGATGTATTAACTGAGTTAATGTGTTTCAGCTATTGCTCCTGTAGGAGGTCACTGTGAGCACTTTGTACACTGTGTACAGGAATTGTTCATGATTTTTGACTTTCAACTGTAAACAAGATACAGCCTTTGTGAACTCACTGAAACTGACATTGACATTTGTGTGTGAACCCACTGTCATGTGATGTGGACATCACGCTGCCATTGGCACAGAAAATCTATCCTCCTTCTGCCGTCAGTTTGGCAAGTGTTAAAATCACTTGTTGTTATGACCTAACATAATATTCAGTTTAAAATAAATAATGTTGTAAGGTTTTAACATCACTATGTAAATTGCCTTTAGAAGATGTATGTTGTGATTTGGCACTTTAAATGTGAAATTGAATTTAATTGAGTGAGCTTCCCTGGATCCTGGGAAATACATGCACCAAGTTTTACTTTTACAGACTGACAGACCCACACAGACACAAGCAGACAGGCAGGCAGAGACAGAGAGAAAGACAAGCAGACAGACAGGAGCTTGTGAAAAAAGCAGGTGTCTGTGAAGAGCAGTGGTTATTTTGCCTATGGTTAGGCTGAAACTGAAAGAATGACTCCAGAACTGCAGGAGAACAACTATTATTATTATTATTACTATTATTAACAGCAATACTTTTTAGAAATTAATTATTATATGCATTGTTGCTGTTATCAATATTAATCAATAACTTCTTTACACTGTTACTGTTTATATTTTAACTAGTCAGAGCTCATACCTGATGGTGCACAAGTGTTCCCAGTCTCTCTCATCTCTCTCTCTCTCTCCAAAACCAATTTCACTTCATTTCCTCATTGAACATCGAGCTTTTATTTCCCACTCCCCCTTCTGTATGCTTGTTTTTTATAAGTGGTAAATGGTTTGTATTTTGTTTGTCTGTCACTATAATATAACTTCAGGCCCACCTTCCCCTCAACTACTGCTGCCAGAAGATAATGTGTGTGTGTTTTTGTTGGTGCATGTATATGTGTAGACACTCACTGATGCCGTTGTCTCTGAGGTACCCGGCCAGGCCCTGCTTCTGATACTCTGGATCATTCTCTCTCTTCCAGGACTGGTACTGTTCACAGGACAGACCTGCATGCTGAGACTCCCACTGCAGAGAGGATACACAAACTATATCTATTCCACTGGTAAACACCTGTCAGTGCTTTAAAGGGTTAAAGGGAAAGTAAAATGTTTTTTCCCTTCAAAATTGAACTGGCTTATTGTGTTTAACATTATAAATATATCAATAAACTATTTGGTATTAGTTCAGGTCAGTAAATGTTATGACAGTTGTCCCTCGTATTTAAATGCTGAAAGGTGTGTGTGGGTGTGTGTGTGTGTGTGTGTTTATATTGTAATTGAGAGCACTGTCCATGATGACAAGGAATTTTCTTTGAAATGTCCACAGGCAGACAGACCCTGACTGTGGACATTTGTTATTAAAATAACTAGTTCAGTTTGACAGGCTTAGGCTTGTGTTATCATTAGGCTTGTGCTAATGTTATAGCGGGACCTAATATACTGTGAGATGAGCGTAGTTCCTGACTGAAATTCTCTTCAGAAGGCAAGATCTGGAAGAACATACCTTCTTTAACTTTAGCATTAATGGAGAAGTTTGTTTTTTTCAACCTGGACTTTATTTCCAGCATATGGTATGTAGATCTACTCACCAATAAAGGTTTGGAGTAACTTGAGTCCTTCGGACGCTTTTAGAACCACACGCGATCGGCGTATATCCATACAACGCAAGTGATTGGGGCATCCACAATACAGCCTCTAAATAACGCATTTTCTGCCGCGAAACTCTTTATTTACTATGAATCGCCAGCACTAGTCCCCTGTGGGTCCAAGTTGCTTTGTTTACATCCCGGGCTTTCACTGGAGTGACGTCACCAAGGCGTGCAGCCGCAGCAAAGCTGACGATCTACAGGGTTGAAAAAATCCGAACTTCTCTAACTCTGACTACAGCTTTTTTGCATTATTTCCCAAATTTTCCAACTTTGTGCACTCCACTGACCAGTGCAGATGGCATAATGCTGGAATCTGGATCACTGCCTATGTCCAATGCCTTGTGTTGATTTTATGTAACACATGTCATTTCACAATTCGCTCTATTAATATTTCTGTTAATACTATACTATGAAAGCTTTCACGGCTCTGTGATTCACTATATTTTTATAGAACATAGTCTGAGGGTATTTATTTGAAAAACATTGAGTTTGTGTCAGGTCTTTCAGACTTATAGTGTGCTCATAGCTTTGTTTTTGTAATTGTATTAATTTTTCTTTTAATGACAACACACAGTGACACTGAATACTTACAGGTTTTTTACATTGAGCACAGAAACTGTTGCGACACTGAAAGCAGGTAACCTTCAGCTGGTCTCCATCATAGATAAACCCATATGAACACTGTGGGGGAGAGGAGAGGAGAGATAAGTATTATAATCCTAAAATAATACAGGGGCTTTGACTGCCATCAAATAAAATATAAGCTTATAACTTTAGACAATGTTACATTTTCACTCCTTGAAAATCTATTGTTGTGCCTTCATTTTTATTGAACTGATTGAACACAAATGAAATGCCACAGAGTTAGACAAACGTGCTGTATCACTGAATCTACTTACTGTCTAGATACTGTTTAAATTGTACAAGTGCAACAACAAGCACACAGAGGTTGGACATGAGCACAGAGGTTGTGTGGGTGTCTCCACCTGCTACTTTAGAGACAGAAGGTTTGGTATTTAATGCATGTGCTGTATTATAACAATGAATATAACAATTGTTTTCTGGGTTATGCAGAAACACACCTCTCTGCTCACCCCAACCGGTCGAGGCAGATGACCGCCCACATTGAGGCTGGTTCTAGAGGTTTCTCCCTGTTAATGAGGGAATGTGTGTGTGTGTGTGTGTGTGTGTGTGTGTGTGTGTGTGTGTGTTTGAACTGAATGAGCCCAGTGTAAAATCAGAGGCTGCAGATTCATCAGGCAATAAATGGGAAAATATGTTTATACAATTTAAAGCTTCTGTGTAATACTGATACTGAAAGAATTATTGATATTGACATATAAACGTTTATCTTAATGGCATTTGAACATCTAGTAGTTGGAGAACGTTAAGTTGGAATACACAAGTGTAACATGGAGAGGCGTGATGGCGTATGTCTGAGTCGTCTATTCTCAGCCCAAAGTAAAAGACCCAGTTTCAGTCAAAATTCCATACACTCTTTGTGCTCTGTGTTGTGCACTAAAATAGCACTGCTTGCTTGCTTATTCTGCTGCCAAGAAAAAAGACTCCATCATTTTGTGCTAGTAAAAGTTGAGTAAAAAATCCTTTACTTACATGACAGCACCAGAGGAACTTGGGGTCCTTGATAAGAGCCTGCTCTGTCAGCTTCTTATGGAACAGCTCATAGACTTCTGGCTCCAGGCACTCTCGTAGCTTAAACATTTAATACAATGATACAATCTGGATGTCAGAATATCAGCCTTTTACACTTAAAGGAAACATTACAGGACAACAGGACATTACTTTAGAAAGTACCCTGCATTGAAAAACATGTATGGTACCCCATTTACCTGTATCAGTATTTTAAAAATGACAAATAATGCTTGTGATGACTGGTATCAGTATACAGTGCAAAATTAGAGCTCAGTAAAAACAACTTCATATTTAGCATTTTTTCCTAGTTGTGAAAAAACAAAATTCTTTTACTTAGAAAAATTACATTAGAAAAGTAATGTGTCCTCATGCATTACTTAATGTTCCAATCAATCTGCAACTATACTGCAGTTTGTATATATTAGAGGTGTTTGTATTTGTGGAAGGTGTTTCACATTTAGATATGACACATTTACACACAAATTTGTTCACACAAATAACACTTGGACAAATCTGTACCCATATATGTATATATAGCATTATTTTGCTTACAAATGTGACAGTCAGTCCTTCACAGACCGACAGAACCAACATGTTAAACCAGGCAAAGCATCTCACTGACAGTAAGGTAAATGAATGTGACAAACATCATGACATCATACCTATATCCTCAAAGACAGGTAAAATGGGTGTGACTATTGACTTGGTTTTACTTAAATTATTCACGTGTTTATTTATATATATATTATAATGTCTTCAGGTGTATAAAATTCAATAATATAATCATTAAAGATTACTTGGTTACATTGTAAGCTTGGTTCTCTGAGTGAAGAAACTATCTCTCTACTCCATATGTATGGGGGAATGACCCCACTGCTGGCAAGGTGCACTGATAGTTCGTCTTTCCTGGCCACACTCTATGGTTAACCTATAAAACACCTGTTTTGGCATGGAATCAATTGATAGTTTAGATCGTGGTTTGTGTCTATTTTGTTATGCACCGTGAACGGTAAGCAGAGACAATATTAGAGACCTTAAATCTCTAAAAGATACTTTCCTAAATTGCACACTTAAAATCTGAGTTTGATTGAAACCCAGATGGGGTAGGAACAGATGATTGAGCTGAATTGTGTCCACAATCAAGTGGTAAAGTCTATGCTATGATAGAACTTATCCATCTTACTGGAAGTGAAGTAAATCAAGAACTGATCTGTCTTGCAGATGGCCTGTGCACCTTATGCACTCCGCCATGGCCATGCCAGGGCACAGACTAGTGCTGTTCTACCGCCCTGTCTACCCCAGAAAATGGAGTGACTGCAGTTCAACTGGCTGCAACAGGAGGAACTCAGAAAGAACCTAAGGAAGAAAGCTGGACTGGAGAGACTGCATTCGACCCATTCAGTGAGAACCTGCAACGCCTGGTGGCAGATAGAAAAATGAGGGAATACTAAGAGCAGACCCTGTAGCCAAGGACATGCCAGAGCATCTTGTTGCCGAGGTGGATCTTGGAAGGAATGCAACAAACGGCCAGGTCCAAACTGAAACTGTGGCCTTTGCAGGTGAACTAAAATGTCCATACATGGGGCACCTGCTGAACCAGGACTCTGAAGTATAGGTGCCCTCTCATCCCTCAGGAAGAAGAAGAGACAATAATGTGTTGACTCTGGAAGCAAACAAACAACATATGTCCTACCTAAACAACCCAGAATCTACTTGACTGCCCGTCTCCACTTTCCTGTGTTTGGAAGTGAGACACCAAAGGTGAGCATAATGCTCTCGCACAAATACCAGCTACCTAAAGAAGAAAAGAAGGAATCCTCAGAGAGGGACCAGTCCAGGGGCCTCATTATAACCATTACGTATGCAGAAAAACAGGGCCTGAAAGATGCGTACACCACTTCTCACAAATGTTGGGATCTATAAAAACCAACTTGACAGGAGAATGTGCACACTTGTATGCTAACTTTGACACACATAAGAAGGGGAGATAGTAAAATGACGATGCTGACGTGAGGTGGTGAACTGAAGCAGATTATCGATTCACTTCATCATTTACATTAAAACCTACACCTTTAGAACCTTGAAAAAGGTATAAAACAACTTACAGCAAATTACGTTCAGATGCTGTTAAACAGCAGAGTTGCAGAGCCGAGTCATTAATAGTTTTTAATATCATTGGGAACATTTTGTTCAGGTGTGCGGGCACACGGTTTTATAAATCGGAATCTTTTTCGGCATACGCCATTTTCGCCTTTTGTGCACACATGCACTTTTAGAATGAATCCGACGCACTGTTTTATAAATGAGACCCCTGACCTGTCCTACGATGGAAGTTCAAAATGACAACGGTCAGAACCAGTATGTGTTTTGACCATGGACTCTGTCTTACCTACAGGACTCAGGATAACTGCTTTCACTGAAAGAAGAGTCAACACCCAAGTGAAGGCGTTTGTGAACGATTTCTTCTAACAACTGGTGAACTGACTCTTTGCTTCATCTCTAACCTGAAGGCAGACATACAAGCCAAACTGAGAGAATGTGTGGGGTTGAGAGTGGACACACCCTGCTGATGGACTGATGTAGAGACATGTAATTCATGGTGTAGTGTGTGTTGAAAGGTGCAACAAACCAAACAAAGGACATGTGGCTGCAGCAGGCCCAGCTGAGAGAGCACAGACTGGGGAAGCAACCCCTTTATGCCTTTTGCTCCTCCCACCTCTCAGGTGCAATCAGTTTCTCTGACGACCCACCCAGTCTCCTTCAAGGAGTAACATGAACAGGAAGTCACTGGGTGTTGAAAAAACCTTGAATGACAAGAAACCAGTAAACTTCAGATGTCTCAACTGATTATATGGATGCCAGACACGAAGGCCCTTACATGAATAAACAACCTGTACCTCAAAACAGTATGAACGTCAACACCTTCCCATCCACTGATACAGGATGCAATCACACAAGCAACAAAAAAAAGGAATAATTCTTATTTGCCCTGTCCACTTGCTGGGAAGAGATTTGAGGTGCAAGTTGTTGTTTTTTTTCAACATCCTCTAAAAATTATGTAAATGTTGTTCAGTCTGATGTGATACATGATGTGCAGTTTGATTATGAAATCCTGTTGATATCTGATGAGTGGGAGCATGCACCTATAACTGCAAGCTCAGCGAATGAAGAACTGCTACAAATAGAAAAAACTATTGCACTCAGAGCAAAGCAACATGACATCTGATGATCTGCATTGCATTTTGCTGAGAACAACCAAAACCTGGGAATGGAAAAATCTGGGAAGAAGGGTACAAAACTATAACACCATTGATTGACCTGTAATGTGTAAAAAGTGTGTACAAAAGGCAGTACTGCTCAATGGTTCATGTAAAATGTGCATAAATTGGAGATGAAAATGAAAATGCTTTGTTTCTGCTTCTATGCCTGGATAAATACTGAAACATAAAAAGGGGGTCAGAGGTCAACAAATCACAAAATTAATTTACAAAAGGATTCTCAGCATTTGCTTAATTTTTTGGATTAGGAGTGGAATTAAAAGATCACCTATAGCAGCAATGTAAATGCTGTGTCACTGGAAGTGAAACTAATGGTTCTGGCCTGTAGAGCAGCCAACAGCTGTGTAAGGCACATCTACCTGGTCTTCACAACACCTCAACTGCAGGCCCTTTAATGTCTGCCAGTTGGCTAGAGGTGTCATGAGCCAGAGTTTTATCAAAACATCAATCATGTGGAGAAAATGGTGAATTTCAGGTTAATGAACTGAAATGAAACAGCTTACATTGTGACAATTAACAACTGACAAGTCCAGGCAGCCGTCTTTGTGCAAGACGCATGCTAACTGTTCTATTTTGGGGCACAAAGGAGTTATGCACTCCCCTAAATTAACTACATTGGTTGTTTTAGGAGTGTTTTCTAAATTTAAGTTCTTAAATTTGGGAAAATTTAACAAAACAGAATGATGTCAACAAGATGAGGTGTAATTTATGCATTTATTAATAGTAGATACATAGCACCTTTCCAGTCTTATCGGCCACTCAAAGCACTTCACAGTACAAGTTGCATTCACCCATTCAGTCACACATTCATACATCGCTTCTATATGCGTTGCTTTTTCTATCACACACCATTTATACACAGTCAGCACAGTGTCAGAAGTAATTCAGGGTTTAATGTCTTTAGCAAGGACATTGAATCCAAAAGCCAAGCAGACTGGTGCCAGGGATCAACCCCACAAATCTTTTGGTTAGTGGATGACCCTCACTATTTCCAGAGCCACAGCTGCCCACAAATTGTTCCAAACTAATAAAGTATATCATCCATTATTGACAAACATGGTTTAAATGATAGAACACTAAATTCATGTGACTCTCAACCACTTCTGTACTGGTAAGAAACCTCTAATGAGAAAATTGGTCAATATGGTAAGTTCTCATAAATCTCTTGTTCACACAAAAGAATCTGTGTGTACAAATGGTTCTTGCATGAGGCAAAATATCACCATATTTACAGCATCTATAACACAACGACACAAACTTTTTGCAGAATGGGTGTCCTCACTCACCTCTAATACATCAGTCTCAGATTTAATTCACCTTCATCTTAATAATGGAGTGGGGCCATTAAGCACCATATCTACATAGGTGATTGTTATCTTGTAATCGCTCTCTTACAGCTTCTTTAGCAAGACTGTTGGTGGCGTTGCTACGGTCCTAGCTTGATGTGGCATGTTGAGGTGTTGTGCCCTTTTTGTGATCCATTCTCTATTGGATTGTACAGTATGTGTTCTTTGCATTTTTCCTGCTTCGGAGCGTATTCTTGGCAACGTGGCTAGCTAATTGGCTGGATGCAGGTGGAGTAATTGTGTAAGTAACTTTGTGCCTTTGTGTAATGGCGGTCTGGTCTCAACTGAGGTAGGCTGGTCCAATTGTTTTGCAAATGTTGTTTAGCCTCCACTGTGCATTTAGTTAACAGTTCACCAGCTGGGACCATGCCACAACAATATGTTATTTAAAGATTTGAATGAAAATGTCTTTATTGGATGTTGAGTACAAAGGAAAAAAGGGGTGGAGTTGAACATAGGGTGGAGAGAGATTCAGTGCGAGGGTTCTGTCTCAGGCATCATTTCAACACAGACTCCTGAGACAGAGTCAGAGACATTGGGCCTGTTGGAATCCATAAAACCAAACCTGACAGGAGAATGTGTGCACTCCTACGCTAACTCTGAACCATGGGTATGAACATTTTGGAGACGGTAGAGTGGCAATGCAAACGTGAGCCCATAAAGAGATGGAGATTACAGATTAAGTTTATGATAAACAATAAAACCAGCAGTGTCATTTGTGCTCATGCAAAATAACTGTTCCTTAGGAATCTTGATTTCAAACATTAAACCGTTTTGAATAGGATTATTGAAATGCGTATAGATGACACAATAAGTTCCCTCACATTCTGACAGTGAGAAGCAGGAAGCTTTGCCCTGTCTGCTGTAAAGCTTTACCTGTTTAAACTGGTGGTATCCAGTTTTATTCCTGCTTGTTAATGGTACAGTGTTGCTGTGGATATTTGAACAAGGTTTCTCAAGTCACAAACTCTTTAAAAGAATATTTAGCCTCTCTGTGATAATTTAGTTTAGATTTGGACGGGTGATAGTGATTTAAGTGGAAGTGGTCCAACATGGTCAAGATGCGAAAAAAGCTGTAAAATTTATATTTTCACAAATAAAAGTTTCACAAATTCTAAAGGATTTCAGACAGTGGTGCTGCTTTACTCAACATGTCTAATACATTTTCACGACAGTCAATGCCACAAACAACAGAGAATTGTTCATTCAAAATTGTATTTTCCCCTTAAGTTTTCTCTTAACTGTCTAAGTGGAAGCTGCATGAAACTAACCTCAGCATCATGAAATTAGTTCATGTAGATGAAATTAACTAGTTTTGAAATTTTGACTAAGTTCACGGTACCAAAACTGAAATAGGATGATGATTTTTATTAATCGATGGTGTCGGATTATGTCTGCGTGCACCTCTCACTTTAACAGTGAGTCCTGAGTGTGCTTCACGTTTCGTGTTGTACTGAGCACAAAATGTTGACGGGTCATTTTTCATGATGTTTAAATGCAGTCTCATAAACTCTGGAGCAAATCAAACCAACACTAAGTAAACTTCATGTACTGATCAGGTCCTGTTAACTGATGAGTGAGAGCAGGTCAGAGTGGAGGAGGAAACAGAAACTCCAGCTTGATACAAATCAACTGCAGCTTCAGCTCGGATCATGAAGCAGCAGCTCTGATCATTGAGCAGCTGTGACCAGAGAAGCTCCTCATCTGGAGTGAACGTCACTCACGTTCAATTCAATTCAATTCAATTTTATTTATATAGCGCCAATTCATAATTTACATTATCTCAAGGCACTTTACAGTTAAAGGTCAAGACCTTAAAACAATAGTAACATAGAGAAACCCAACAGTTCCCACTGAGTTCTTCATTTGTAAACTGATTTGTTCAGTCCATCGTTCACAAAAAAATACGAGGGTTCATGCACAACACTGAGTGGAGATGCCAGCAAGTCGACCAAAGCTAGAAGCTGAAAGCAAAAGGGCTCTGCTGTGATGCTGTCTTACCGCTGATAGTGACTGAAGGATGGCTGTTTTTGAACAGTTCATTGTTCAGATCGTTGTCTGAATTAGGCAAGTTGATCTGCAGTACGGGAGCCATTATGAGTTTAGCATATGTGAGTGTGCTTTATGTGTAACTTCTTTTAGTCACATTTGTGGAAGGCATGATGACTTCAGAAGAAAAAAAACATGGAGGAGGACCGATGTTGTGTGTTCTGTTTTGCAGTGAAAAAAATAAATAAATATGGATGTAATCATGGCTGAGAAGGCTTATGTGACCTTCAGTGGAGATTGCCCCTGTGATTGTTATAGTGGGGCAAATCGGGTCTCAAATCGGCCACATTATCCTCTAGTGTGCAGCAGCCTTAGATGTGAATTTTTGCAGATGTATTTAATGTTAATATTTGTAACTACTTCAATAGTGATTTTATAAAAGACATTTATACTGTCAATAAATATTAATGTATTTTTTAAATCACATCTTCAGCTGCGAGTGCAATTTCTCCTCCCCTCCCCTGCCACCTTATGGTGTGACGAGGTATAAACTGATGTATGATGTTACCTTCCTAAGTCCTTCCTAGCTTTATCTTTCTTCCTACCTGGATGTCAAGGGTGGAGAAATAGCTGTTCAGGTGTTCAGGATCATTGATGTTTGGCTCCCAGCACACTGGACACACCATGTCCCTGATGTGTTTGTCTCTTACAGCGATGGTGAAGTGCTGCTGGAAACAACCACAGCACACTGAACACTGGCATGATGTTAGAGACTGCATCTGAAAGGGAAAAGAGGGGGGAAAGGGTGAAGATGTGCTGCTGTTTTGCAAAAACTTGTAGAAACATTTATTGTATCAGTACCTTGCTGTGGGGGAAGACAGAGAGGCAGATGGGACACTCTTTAGCAAGCACTCTTCTGATAAACTCCCTATCATGGGACTCTCGTACAGCCTGCACTACATCCTCCAGCGAGTAGGGCGCACTATGCTCCAGAAGCAGCGACAGTGCCAGCTCACAGCGACCCCAGCTCGGAAGATCATACACAGCTAGTAGCCTACGACATATCCGCTGGAAGAGAAGAAGGAATTATATAGAAGACAGACCTCACACATCCTACTAGCTATACCAGTCAAACTTTGACCTTAAACTAAACATTAATCATCAAAATGATCATTTACAATAAAGACCACATATACATCCCACACAGAATAGAGGTTGAGGCTGGAAGGAATCTTTAACAACCAGGGCAGAAACAGGCTGACAGCAGAGAGTGAAAGGAGTGGTTACTCTTCCTTCAGTCTTTTTTGCTAAATGGGAAGTCATTCCTTAAAGGTATTCCTTAGATATCCAATCCAAGAAATGGATGGATGTGAGGTCACAGTAAAATTGACCTTTGACTTTTGCCACCCATTTTCAGAACAGTTCATTCAAATTAATGTTTGTGTCAGATGTAATGAAACACTAAGGAAGCCAAGCGATGAAGTAAAAATCAAAGTCTTTAATAAAATAGTCATACAAAGGCAAACAGACAAATGGGAGAAGGCAAACAATCCAAAAACCAGAAATAAGGCACACACTCACTAAAAAAGCACAAGAGAGTTTAATTCATGGAGGCACCATGAGACGATCTGACAGGGAAGTGTGTGAGCAGGTTCGTATAGTGGGCGACTGATGGATGTTGAGGGGCAAGTGTGATGAGTGTAGTGATGGGGAAACAGAAGTTACAAAGTTACAAACTAAAATCCATGATAGTGTTTCTGACATATTGCATTTGCACTGTGACCTTTACCTTTGACCACTGAAATCCCATAATTTAGGTCACAGTGATCTTGACCTTTTATCTTTGACCACCAAAACCATATGAGTTAATCTATCACTCCAAGTGAATGTTTGTAATACATTTGAAGAGATTTCCTTCAGGATATTTAAAAGACCAGAAAAGTGTTTTAATTATTTCAGGAGACTCTAATGCTGTGGTGCCTCCGGGCCCTTCACCATGTCGTGGGCCTTGTGAGCCAAGTGTGTTGCATGCAGGGTATAAAAGACCATAACTGCTGTTTCCTCTGTTCTTTGTTAGGTCTCACAGTTGGAGACTCTGCAATTTCTAGTGACTGTGATGCTGATCTGTCAGGATGCTCTCAGTGGTGCCTCTGTAAAATGTGGAGCATGCCCACTGGAGCATTAAGCAAATCGGAGAGGTTTGAGAGTTATGGTGAGGCAGGACTTAATGTTCTGCAGGACCAACCTCTCAGAGCACTTCATGATGACTGGTGAGTGCTGTGGGCACAATTCAAACAAAAACAGGAGGTTTCTTAGGCAGGGACTTGATGGTGGTTGATTTGAAGCTAGGGCCTATGACTGCATGGGTCATGGAGATACTGCTGATGACTGCAGAGTTGAACCTGACATTACTGCCAAAAATGTGGTGGAAAGCTTTGGATCTGTGGAGATATCGGTTTTTACCTTGACACTGAGTGACTGAAGAAAGTCTATGAATGTCTAAATTTTTATGGCTGAAGACCAGACTCTCACCTGTTTGTCAGGATGATGGATGTCTACGGGAGGTTCAGCTTTCTCACTCCAAATACGGTTGTGGAAGGGCTCCAGCAGGGGTCTCTGCAGCAGGGCCAGGGCCCCTCTTACCTCACCACCACTCTGTTTCAAAACCTCATGGCAGCGAGCCTCGTCTCTGAAGCCCAGGGCACACAGCTCCTTTATCTGAGGGAGTACGGTAAAGAAAAGTGACGATGCCATTACTTGACAGAGAGAAGACTGACAGAATAGTCAGTTGTTTGTCTCCAAACCTTTTTGGAGATAATATCACCTTGGCAAGTCTGTCTCTCAGAGCTTGTCTGGCTGCTCTCTCCGAGTCTCCGCCTGCTGTCAGCCAGGCTTGCTTAGCCTCTGCTCTGGACAGCTGGATCCCGACTTCTGTCTCTGCAGGGTACTCCTCTCTCCCAGCATCCTCAGCAGGAGCTTCACTTGACCTGCTCTGTGTTAGAGGACAGTTAATCATTATTCAAAATCCCAGCTCACAGTCACTTTCTGAGGAACATAAATGTGTGAGAGAAACATTTTCCTGCAGAGCCGGAGATCCCCAACCGTTCCGGATATATGCACGCGCGGGCCATGGATCCCCTTTTCAATCTATCTATATATATATAATATACATATATCTTTTTTTAAGGAAAAATACACACTTCACTATTATGCCACCAGTGTATTAATTAGTCTATCATAGATGCTGAAATTAAGTTTCAGCCTTGATGATGTTGATGCGAATACTAGACGTTCAGTTTCCTTCTCAGAGTGGGTCTGGAACTCCTGCATGCGGTGGCTAAAATGTTGGCTCTGGCTTGCGCATACATAGGTCTAACACAGTGGCTCGTGCATGTGTAGATCTAAAATGGTGGGGGCAAGGGGCTCTCCAGCTCTGCAGGTCGATATTGCTGAGAGAAGCATACTGACTGTGTGCTGTGTTGTGGTCTTGTCAGACTGAGGGGATGCCGCTACCAACATCCTGATCTGGTCTAACAGCGGAGGAAGCTCTGACTTTAACCACTTGTAGGGCAAGATGCTGCTGTCTCCTGCCACCCGCATGCTTGTGTATACCTCTTCTGGACTCATTCCTTTCTTCTCCCCATCCTGATGCACACAAAATGGACAGATACAAATAAAACTGACACCAACTGAAGTTTCGATCACAGGATAGTGAATAAGGTGATGGAGGTGACTTTCTCTTATCAGTTGAATCAACTTGAGCCCCTCCTCCTTCATCAGCCTCTGTCTCCAGGAGTCCATGTCTTCAGGGGCAGGCTCTTTGTGTTTGATTGGTAGGGCGGGGACCCGTCTGACAGGAGAGGGAGGGCGGAGCTTCACAGGCAGGGGTGCAGGCTCTGGCCGAGCCAGGTCACACATGTCACACACTGTAGCAGGAGTATAGTTCAGATATGTGCAGAACTGACACACCCACTGGAGAGAGAGAGAGAGAGAGAGAGGGAGAGAGAGAAGCAGAGAGAGAAAGTTATAGATTTCAGGAAGAATCCCAATTAATGTCAGGCTGTGGAAGTTGGACAGCAGTACAAATATCTTGGGACTCTTTGAGCATCACGTGGATGTGTGTAGGAAAACTTATCAGTGCATATTTTTTTATCAAAATCCCTTTTATGACAATGTTTTTTGTTGTTTTATTGAATCTGTTCTTTCCTTTTCTTTTATTCGTTGGTACTGACCTTAAAAAATAAGAACCAACTACAAGCCATTGTCAGAGTGTGCAGCAAAAAAGCAAGCATGAACCTGCACAAGGTCAGCTGCCTCATTTCTAACCGTTGCATATACGCACAAAGCTGGGTCTGAAAGATGCGTACGCCACTTCTCACGCAAACATTGGGATCTATAAAAACAAACTTGACAGGTAACTATGACCCATGTGAATGAACATTTTGGAGACGGAGAGTTGGTGAACTGAAGCAGACTATTGATGCACTTTATGATTAACATTAAAACCAACAGAGTTATTTGTGCTCGATTTTCAATTGAAAAAGATATAAAACAACTGACGTTCAGATGCCTTTGATTAGCAGAGTTGCGGAGCCGAGTCATTAATAGTTCTTAATATCTTCTAACACTGCACATGTATCATCAAGTACGACTTTAGTTTTCATATGGTGTGTGTGTGTAAAATCGCTGCATTAGACGTGACTGTGCCATCAGAAGGATTCCAGATAAAATGTACAGGTGGCATTACACAATCTGAGCAGCTTTTGTGCCCATAACAGAAGAGTGGGATAATGAGAGAGCATCAATAAAAGCATTGCAGGACTGTGGAGGGAGTAATATGGTGGGCAGAGGTGATATAGGAGTGTAACAGGGTATTATGTCAGATTATGTTAAAACAAATACAAATACACATTAAAACTAGGGGGGCACTCTGAGATTGAATTGTTAAAGTGAAAATAATCCTGGATTCCTACTTGATTAACGGGGCAGCCCTTAATTGAATCTGAAAGTTAATGGGTTGTTCCTTGGCCCATACCCCAACCTTCCATCAAGTTTCAAGAAAATGAGTTTGATTTTTCTTTTTTGTGTAATCCTGACAAACAAATAGCAATGAAAGACAAATAGCAAAAAAAAAACATAACCTCCCTTCTGATGACAAATTATACTAGATAAGGACTAGATTAGATTAGACTAGGAATCTGTGCTTTGACAATATTTTATATATCCAGGTTAGAGGACGAACTATTAGAAACAATGATATATACATATATAGAGAATATATGAAATGAAATGTATTTTTTTCTCTAAATGTATATTATATATTCAATTCATTTCAAGCTATTATTAATATAATACATAGATAAATACAATTGAATAAATTAAATCTTTTAATTATTTTGACATTATTGTAAAAATTGTTAACACCATGCAAGCTATTTTCAGCTCAATTACTTAAAATTGCTTGTTTTCTCCAGCGATTGAGGTTATGCTTAAACTCCCTGGCTCATGATATCTCTACTTAACAGGAGCTCCCATACAACGAGCATCATATGCTGTGGTAGAGCTCAGGGTTGGTGTTGTGTTATAGCTGGTGGCTGATCTACACACCAGAGAAGGCACATTTTTAGCATGCGGCTTATCATATAATATTGTAATGAACTCTGAACTTGTGAAGTTGTTTTTACTCTTTTATGCCATTGTTATAAATCAATACTACCGCTTGGGGCAGGAAGCGTAGTGTTATATGTGATATTGCTATCCTAGTGCACTCTTGTTTAAATACACACAGGTACCATTCATCATGCAAAGGCAGGTCATCAACACAATTTTCTGAAATAAGAAGTTCGCTGAATCTGACTGGCGTCTGGATGATCATTCTGCTCTGGCAATGTAAGATAGATGCTGTCTGCTCTAATGGTTAATAGACTGTTCCATATGATGCTTTTCTAGTCTTTCCGTCCACTTGAAGTACTTTACATTACAAGTTTCCTCCATTCATTTATCTATCTATCACATAGTGGGAAAAAGCTTTGTTTTCTTAAAACAATCACAATTGTCTCCATGGCAGTAAGACCAGGATGCAGCGACGGAGAACCTCATAATCGTGTCGAGGGGGACTTGTTTAGGTGGAACATTTGCACAAGGAGAGATGACCACTGTCATTGAAATGGCTCATTCTCAGCAAAGCAAACACCACAGGCACAATAAAATATGTATACTGGCTGTTAGAGTGCAAAACCATGACATTTTCAGTATGTAGATTTTCACCTTGGGGATCATTAAAAGTTATAACAGACTGTAAGAGGAGGGGAAGAGACTGCCCAAAAAAGACAGTGAAGGTCCCGGAGTCACACCAGGAGCAGAAGAAAATGTTCAAGTTCATAAACTATTATAACTCCTCCTGAAGGGGACATGAATGTGTGAATAGTTGTTGAGACATTTCAGCATTATCTGGTCTGACGAAACAGGTGTAAACAGTAGGCATGAGCCTGCCATTGGCCACATATTTCACAATGCACTCTCCTCCCCTTCTTCTATCTATGTGAACATTCCTGGAACCGAGGCAATGATAATGGCAACAAGCTCGATAAGCATCACACACACATACACACACACCTAACTGACCTGGCTGTCGGGGTCACCAGGCATGCCCAACACTGGTGCTGGCGGTCTTGGGGGGTTGATAGGTGGGTGTGATGGGGTCATTGGAGGTCGTGTGGCCAAACGAGGTCTTTCACACACCTCACACAGAATACTGCTGGCTGCATTCACCATTGTACAGCTCTTACACTGCCACTCTGAGAAGGAGACATTGCATACAAAACACACACACACACATTGTTAATGAAACTCAACAAAGTTGGAAACATGACGGCCTTCATAGAGAGGACCCCTTGGTTGTAAATATAAAGTGTTTTGAAATACAGGGCCTGTTCTAGGGTAAAGAAAACAACAATTCATACAATTTAGATGATTACACACCCTTTCAATACATCTTACACACTGAACCTTTTAATGTAAAGATTTAGGTGAAAATAATTTTTAGCAGAAATTGAATATAAAATAATCCTCATGATGTTTTCACTGGTGTGTTTCATCAAAATTGTATGAATTGTTGTTTTCTTTACCCTAGAAAAAAGTCGAATGAAAGAGGTGGGATTACTGCAGCAACACTGACTGGTGATTGTGGTAGACTGAGATTCCTCTGCTTTAGAGCTGATGGATTCCAAACGAGGGTGCTCACAGTCCAAACACAGCACGTCCTGGACAGAGTTGACTCTAGCACAGTGAAGGCAACACCACGTGGAAGAACTGACACAGGGGAAGAGAGAGTGACTATTGTCATTTGTTTACCAGCCATATAAAACAGTGATAGACGGTAATTCACTAGCATTCATTCTGTGTTAAAATAGACATTGGTGACCCGCCCTCATCTTAGCTCATCCCCAGTTTGTATTGCCAGGACAATTGATACAGACCTGTGATTGCTTCTGTTTTTGGATGATGATGTGACAGCTGTTCGACGGTGGTGGGCTCTCTCAGGGTAGGAGTGGTATAGTCTGTCACATTCTGAGCAGAGACCCTGGAGGCAGGTGAGGCAGTGGGCAGAGATTCTGAATATTCCACAGATAGTGCAGTTCTCTGAAACAGAGTTAACAATACACTCTACCAAATTGTCACATCATTATTTTACATTATTTACATGACGACCCAGCATGGTAACAGCTTCTCTCCTCACCTGGGTGTTTGTTTGAGGAGGTGGAAAAGACTTGAATAGACCTGAGACTTTGGTGGTTGGAAGACAAGGAGGGGCCCCGGCTGCTCTCCCTGAGGGAGTGGTGGTGGACGGGGAAAGCTAAAGACTTTGTCTGACTATCAGAGTGGCATGATGTGGCAGAGGAGTGATAGACAACAGCATCAGTATTAAGGCCCACATCCTAAGAAAAGAGAGGAGAGGTCATCATAAACTTCAAAATAAAAGACTGTTTATTCAGTGCTATGTTATACCACCGCAAAACATTTGGTGGCAGCTAGGTGGTAGAACATGTTGGCCACTAACCAGCAGTTTGGTGGATTGATACCCGGCTCCTCTTGGATGAATACCAGTGTCCTTGGGTAAGATGCTGAACCTTAAATTGCCTGCCAGTGTATGTATTATGTGTGGTAGAAAAGTGCTGCATATAACAGCACTGTATGAAACAGTGTGTGAATAGGTGAATACGACTTGTACTGTAAAGCACTTTGACCGGTCATTTAAACTGGAATAATGCAACATAAATACAAGTACAATCCCTTTACCATTCATCAGATAAAGCTGTCCTCAACAGCATGATAATAAAGGGAATATAGTTATCCCAGACTGATCCCAGATTTAAGACCATTTTCAAAAACAAAGGTTTATGTGTTTATATAATCTATCTGATAGCAGTTTATTGAAGTTTTTATAGCTAACAAAAAGGGCCATTGAGTACGAAGTAATTGTCCTCATAGAGGACTCTATTTTTTACCAAACTAGGTCATCCCATATAAAGAAGGATATGTCTCATTTTTCTATTTAGCAAAAATAAATTTTACTTTAAGATCCAGTGTGTAAGATTTAGGTGAAAGGGATCTATTGTCGGAAATTTAATGTAGAATAATTCTAATGATGTTTTCACTAGTTCGTTTCATCTAAATTGTATGAATTGTAGTTTTCTTTACCCCAGAAAAGGCTCTTCATATTCAATTACTTTATATTTACATTGAGGGGGTCCTCTTTACGGAGGCAGCCATGTTTTTTACATAAGTCCAGACTGGACAAACTAAACACCTTTTGAGTTTTCATGACAACTGAAGCTACCACAGGTTCTTTTTCATATTTGGAAGGAGCAAACATTGTCCTGGTTAGTACGTCCACTGTGACAGAAGGAAGTCAGGCAGTTCTGAACCCAGGGAATCTGAAAACCTTTGGTGTAAATGGTATGGTATAAATGTAACATGACGAAATGAAGGTATAGTGGTGGTATGATGGACTCTACCTTGTGTCTCAGTGTAGGAATGATTCTCTCGTAGAACTCAGGGTGGGGGTGAGCCTCCTGGGATGAAACCAAATAACAGGATATCATCTGTGCTTTTATTAATACTGTATGTGCATACACATGCACCACAGAAGAAAACACACCTCACTAACCACAAACACTTCTGTTCTCCTGCAATGATTACAACAATGTTCAATTTCACAATCACACTGACTCCAGTATTACTGACTGAGTGATAGGGTTTGCACCTGTCTGATAATATCAAGGCTCCAAACTACTTTATGCCTCATACACGCACGCACACACACATGCACACACCTTGATAAGCATTTCTAGTTCCGTCCTCAGGCTCATCACTTCAAGTGTTACTGCAGCGACTCGGCCCACATCAGGATCAGTGACATCATCAGGGAAGCTGAGTCCATCTGCCTGCTGATTGGAGTAACCATAGAGACAGAGCACTGCACGTCCTCCCTGGGAGAGGAAAGAACAAACAGCATATAATGTCGACAAGAGCTTTTTTTGTTTAATTTTCCAAAGAGTTAAGTATGAAAAGAGACTTTGTGTTACTATTGAAGTCTACTTTGGGGTAGACTCAGAAACAGTGTCCTTGTTTCACAGAAGAGTGTTCATGAGCAAAAATGGTCCATGTGTAACAAAAAATATGTAAAAAGCAAAAGAAACAAAATAAGGCTATTTAAATTGACATTACATGCACATGGCGCAAATGTACTTTCCCCTTGAAAGTAACTGTTTAAGCTTCTTTTGTTTAAATGAGACCTTCTCAGGCTCTTTTCAGGCTCTGTGTGAGCACAGGAAAGCATTCCTTAGGATCAAGAAGGGTAAGAGGGACAGGCCTGAGAAAACCTGCAGACAGATGAGAAGCTTTTACTTCTGATCATCATCAAAACAACAAATAAAGTTTTTAATATGATATGAGAGAAAACACTGAGATCTGCAGGTAGAGCTGATAATGACATGCAAAAGTGACCTTCAAGTGAATGTGAATGATGGCATAACAAGACAGAAAAAGATCCTTAAAATACTAGGCCAAAGAAGATGATCTTAATTAAAGTTTGTTTTATCATTTATATTTATGAGAAATATTGAGCTGTGTAAAGATAATTGCTTGAATAAAATACATTAGAGGCTTTAGGAACTATTTATCCTCATGTTGTTCAGATCTGCATTGATCATAAACACTGTCAGGTTTTATGTCAGGAATTCAAAAATCATTATTGAATTAAAATGAAGCTATATTACTTGTGATGTGTTTATATATAAACTCTTCCTCTGTTAGAAGCTCTGTTTTAAACCAGATTGGACAAGTGAAGAGCTAGAGATAGAAAAACCATTCCACCAATCTATGAAGCATCTGTTGACCATAATTATTTCTCACTTAAGTCCCTCTTCAGGATCCTGTAGATCGATGACTCAAGTGATCAGATTGGTCAAGTGGTTCAGCTGTTGATTGCTTTTGATCCAATGCAGGTTAGCGATTGAGCCTAAGTTACCATGGTGACCCAGGTAAGAAGTGAACCAGCTTCTTAGGACTGAAGTTAAACCTGAAGTTAAATCCCAAATCTTGTTTTATTTCACAGGCCTAAGGACAGTCTCAGGCAGACCTGTACATGTAAACAGGTTATAACTCAAATGACCTATCAGCTGAACAATGACTATTCTGTGCCAAATGAAAATTTCAGTAAGGGCTCTGCTACCTGACTACTCTCATTTCCTGCACACTATGAAAAATATACAGAATCACATAGGTGATCATAATAATCAGTTAAATATGGACTTTACAAGACTTTACATCAATCAATCAAATTTTATTTGTATAGCCCATATTCACAAATCACAATTGTCTCACAAGACTTAACAAGGTGTGACATTCCCTATCTTTAACCCTCAACAACAGTAAGGAAAAAAAAAAACTATACAGAAGTGCAACAGATGCCACGTGTAGCTGAAAACATTGATTAGAAGAAACAGTTTTTAACATAATGGAAAGATGTGTAAATGTTTAAGGTATTTGTACAAATGAAAATGTCTGATAGAGATGAAGGAAGCAGCAGTGACAATTGAAATGGAGGGGTTATTGTCAGTAATGGTAGAATGTGAGCAGGAATATTGTATATAAAGCAGTCTTGTGGTAACCATAGTCCATGATCAGCCGTCACCACGATCGACAAGACGATTTGAAATGATTTACTCATGAGATTTATTTATTATTATCATCATTACTATACTGTAATATCTTTTTGTTACCTGAATAGCATCAACTGTGGCTCTGAACACTGGATTGTTGTGTTTCACAGTCCTCCAGTATTTTGGCCTGTTGGGATTTGTCAAGTTGCAGCCATACTTTTCCAGGATGTTCAGGGCTGTAGACAAGCGCTGGAGAGATGCAAGGGTCTGAAGAAGCACGGAGAACAGTATATGTAGCCACAAGTTTAATCTTTTTTTAAATTTCAAGTTAAATCTGAAAAACACAACACACCACAGCTGTTTGGCTCTGTGCAGCTAATTCCTCCACAGGACATGGGATTCTGAATTAAACCAGATCTATCCAAACACAGTTCAAATTCAAATCTAAAACAATGCCTTTTCTGTTTTATTGAATCTATTCTTCTATATTTTAAATTCTCAGAAAATAAGCAGTTTCGCAAAATATCAAATAATTCCTTTAAATGTAACACAATATTTAAAGAGTGTTAAATGTGGATAGTGTCATAATCTTATATCATCATATCTAATCTCACTTCATAAAATGGCAGTAACCAGTCTCGCATCTCCTTCAGGAGGTCAGTCTAAATTTGCTTTCAATTGTGTCTGGTTAGGAACACGTTTTAGTATTAAAGGAGCAGCGTGTAGCATCAAGGGGTGAAGTTTATATTAAAACCATTTGAATACCCCTACCTTCTCCCATACAGTGGCCTTCCTTCATCAAAATATAAACAAATGCATCCAGCAGTCTTCTCTCAATGAGGTGTCTGTAGATTCATATATATAGTATTATTTGATTTAGTATGTTGACTGTGTAAATTCTTCTTTCCTATCATGCCTGTTAATAATATTATAACAATAATTATGTTTTTCTCGTTTTTGTTGATCTGAAGAAATCACTCATGTAAGGTAAACCACCCCAAACATCTTCATCTAGCTATTTACAAATAGATTGGGAAAGAATGTTGGCCGAGACACAATTTGTTCCATTGACGTTGTATTATTATTTTTTATGTATTTTTTTTGTGTGTAATGTCTTGTTTGTTGTATGTCTTATATTTTCTTAAATAAAGAATGTTCAAAAAAAAGAAAAGAAAAGTTGTTGCCACATTGTGGTAGTGCTTTCTTACTTATGTTAGGTAGCTGTTTGAATGCTAGCAAAACAGTTATTTCATTGCACTCATTTAGTCGGATAACAGTGAGACGCCATTAGCAGGATACATACGTTTTCTCTGTTTGCAGACTGAAGCAGCTGAGAGTAGCACATAGTTGAAGAGAGAGAATAAGAAAAAGGGAGCAGAAGAGGACAGAGAGGCAGGCAGGGGCAGAGGGTGAGGCAAGGGGAGAGTATGACGATGATGATGATCAACAAGACCAATACGGCGCAAAGTTGTGTGTACATCACAGCTCTGTGTTTACATCTTACTGAGTAATATAAAAGCAACACTAGCAGTGTAGTGCACGTGAGACATTGCCTGAAATGGTGCGTTCGCTCAAATTTTTTTGCAATGGCAACTGGGGTGGCTGTGGCTGAGGGGTAGAGCGGTCGTCCTCCAACCAAGGTCAGAAGTTCAATTCCCAGTCTTCCCATCTGCATGCCAAAGTGTCCTTGGGCAAGATGCTGAACCCCGAATTGCCCCATAGAACAACAACAATAAAAGTGCTACTGTAGATGCACTGTATGTATGAATGTGTGTGTAAATGGGTGAATGGCAAACTGTAGTGTAAAGCACTTTGAGTGGTCTTCAAGACTAGAAAAGCGCTATATAAATACAACCATTTACCATCTAACTGGGGAGTATTCGCCTCTTCTCCGGAAGAGAGGAGGACAATTGGCTGAAGCGACCACACTTGGTACATTCTACCCAGAAGAGCCCGCCCAGAAGAGCATACAGCTCGTGGACTTTCACTGACTCCAGCTGTGTCTGGATGACAGACCAGTGATTGGTTTTATCACCCTCTTACTCGGGTCCGGGCCAGGACTCCAGTGAATTTTACATTGAGTCACGCAAATTTGATGTTCAAATATTTCATCTCGCTCGTGGTGTGTGGTGTGGGTAAATAATTTTACAGCCTACAACCCCTGGTCACTGCCATTATCAAATAGTCAACATAAGACTATGCTATTAAGGCCTTATCTGCATTTTGCCGTAATGTATGTCTTCAGAGACTAGTTGAAGAGATGAGTCTGGGGGAGCACAGGGAGTTCACCACCCAACGCCTGGAGAAGCAGCCGGAGTTACTTTTGGATGTCTTAATGATGGGTCAGTGCAGGCATGGTGACCCACCTTTTGCTGCCCGGGGTACCATGGTGTACAGACCTACACAAGAGTAAATGCTGTGGCCAGAATCTTGAAAACTATGTCTACCACCACACTTCTCCCTGTAAGTTTTTTACATATTCACAGGCAGTATAGGTATTCAGTCACATTAGAGAGCCTAGGGATAACAAAAGGCAATACTGTTATGTAGCATATCAGCATTTTACCTTTTGGCAAAATGGCTCTTTAGGCCAGGGAAACTGTCCTGTCCTCTGCAGCTGCTGTGTTTGGAGGTTCTCTAATTCAAAAGGACAGTACACAGGTTTAATTTTTGGTCTCTTGGTTTCCTTCCAGGCCCTCGGGAATCTTCAGTACCACAAATATTCACCAATATTATTGTATTGGTTATTATTATAAAAATTATTAATTATTAGTAGTAGTAGTATAGTAGTAGTTGTATGTAAATTCTATTAATGTAATTGTGTTTCTATTGCTATTTTTACACATTAGATTTGCAATTGTTTTATTGTATTATTTATATTTGTAGTGTTTACACTGGAATGAAAGGTAGGTAAACAAGACTCTACATAACAGTAGCAGAGGAAAAAGTAACCGATAGCCCAGCTTAGAATTGTCATTCCTCTCTTTGGCATCTTTTTAAGAGAGTCAGTAAATTCTGTAATGAAAGACATAATCAGAAAACCTAGAGAATAAAGAGAATGCTAAATAGTAAAAAGAATTCATTAAGAAATACTAGGCTGTTCAAGAGGTCATTGAAATCATTCTCCTCCATGTCCTTCACTGCAATGCTCATGCCATGTGAGCTGCGGAAATAAACTTAACATTAGAACACTTTGGCTTTTACATTTTTTTGCACAGATATGACAATATTATGGCCAACTTAAAGAGAAACTGCATACTTTTTTATTTTAAAAAATTACATATTCTTTGGGGAGAACTGTCCACATTATAAATATGCACCTAAGCCCTCCACAAACCCAGGGAAAGCAATAACATGTATACTAAACACAACACATGTAATGCTAAGAAGTCATTACAGTCTCAAGATCATATCTTTTGTGTTTTCTTTCTTTTCTCCAGTTACAGCAGTAATGGCTACTTTCAGTTTCTCCATTTTTTTTTCATTACTCTTTAGAATGGAAACTCACGCACAGGGCACTGGGAGTATAATTTATACACAGGAGCAGCTGATTGCACTGTGTGAACACATGCTGCTGCCAGACATGACATCCCAAAGGAGCTGAGGAGGAAACATGGGGGCTGCAGAGATTGAGTTTAATTGAAGGCGAAGAAGAGGAGACATTAACCCGCTGTACCAGCGATTACCATGGGGAACATACGGTCTATGTGAAATAAGATGGACGAGCTCCCCCCACTGATCAAGACACACTATGCAATGAAAAGAAAGGGGGGAGGTTACACTTTATGTGAGTGAGAAGAGGTGTACTCCCAGACATGATACTTGATATGATATGTTTCTAAAGCCTTGACATTGAACTGGTTCTGCTGAGGGAGTTGACATCCGCCATTGTGATCATTGTTTACTTTCCTCAGTAAGCTGATGCAGAGGTAGATTCTGACATCATTCTCACGAATGGGGATGTTACACTGGTCCAATCATTACCTAACTTTTATCAGCATCTTGATTCTCCAACAAGAGAAAATAATACCAACGAAGCAGTCAATGTCACTGCCTTCCCCTCACTCAGCAGATCTATTCACAAGCTTGTCCTGCTAAGTCCAAAGTATTTCCCTCTTGTCCAGAGCCAGCCTGTGCACACAAGAACTGTGAGTAGGTGGACTCAGGAGACTAATAAGGCTGTGAGTCTACAGAACAAGATTTGCTTTGTGAGCCACATGGAGAGGACATCAACATTATGACAGACTGCACCACAGAGTACATCAAATTCTGTGAAAACAACATTTCAACTCGGACTATTATTCAAATCAATTCTGAATAAGAAGAGGAAGGTCTTCAAGTTGTAGGACACACACAAGCTATGTAGAGTGGAACACTAACTGAAGGATAAACTGATATCCCATTATTGCAAAGAGATTCTTATCATTTCTACACACTTTTCCTATATTCTTAATCGATTTAGTCTTAATCAAACTAATACCTACACTGTGTCAGTTCATAGAAACAAATCACTGTTAGTCTTTTTTACATGGGAATATTATTGTCACTAATATGTGAGAGCTTGACCAGAGTGGCCTTTTAAACTTGGAGGTAGACTCAGAGACAGTATCCTTGTGTCACTAAAGAGTGTCTTTTACACATTGGTGGTCCATTGTTACCTGTGTAACAAAAAATATAGAAAAAGGAAAAGACACAAAATAACAGTTAATTTAACTTAACTCAACAAACAGAATAAAACGAGTTGAATTAACATGAGGGACAAGTGCTCAAGAAGTGTCATGATCACTGGTATCAGTGACCTGCTATGAACGGTTCTGCCCATACCTTGTCTCTCTCTCCAACAGCTCTGGTCTTACAATCAAATCACCTTTAGCCACTGCTATTACAGTGATGTCTACATTGTGATTCCCTCCGATTAGCTCACTAATTTTACAATTAAAAATGTATTTCATGTAACTCTCCCTGTTCACGCTTTTAAAAGCCATCTAATAATGTACCCCACTGTTTGGATCGTTTCATGGTCAAATCTTTGATTGACGTGGTCTGTCATCCTCTGGGCTACATCTAGCCAGAAAACCTTTATTGGCCTCTGGCTTGTTTTACTGTCTAACCCAGCTCACCTAGACTTAGGCATTTTCATTGTCCTTTACGAGATAGCCATGTATCAAGTATACCAGAAAAATGTTTGCTGTGGTGAAATTCTGATAATCTAGTAAAGTGGTGGGAGTGTTTGCGCTGACACTTTGACCTAACAAAAATAAGTTAGCAAACAGTTAAATGCTTCCCTTGCATCCTATAACCAGTTAACCTACACTACATCCAATACTTTACTTAACATTGGAAAACCAATATGAGTGCTGTCTTAGATTGTAGGGATTCAAATAAGTAATAATGCCTTTCAGTTGTATTCAATGAATTGCATTCATTTTAGAATGGCTGATAATAAAGGAAAATGTTATATTGTCAGAATACCTTTAATTTGCTGTTAAAATATATATAGATAACTAACACTTTAAAATAAATGTACCTGCTGATGACTGGACAGAGGCAGTCAGGACTGGGGCACTGACTCTCTCAGATGTGGTTGCTGAGGCTAAAATTGTGCTGTGCTTGCAAGCATGGAGGAAGAATGCTCCCAGTTAACCACGTTTGAAGCTTTATATTACGATGTAATTTTGTCTCAAAGTTGCTTTACTTGACTTGTTATCAGGGTTACTATTAATAAATATTTGTTCTAACTAATATAGGTCACTCTATATGGACAATAACAAATCATAACTAAACACCATATTAAAAATCAAATGTTAGCAAAAAAATGCATGCACAATACGTACATTTGCGCAATTAATCAAAGTTTCTTACAATGACAAAAACTTCTTCCATGTTTCTGTGTGCAGGACATCAGATATTCCGAATTATTGTTCTGACCTGAGGTGGCATTCACATAAATTTTCCCATCCTAAAACTATTTTGTCAATTTATTTCGCCACTGCATTAAAGCTAATGAAAATTCACTCATTATCTACTCAACACTATGCCGATGGGGGGGGGGGGGGGGGGGTGGGTCAAGTGTTTGAGTCCTGTTCAGTGTTTTGTGGACTCACTTCTCCCCCATCTGCATAGTGGTGAGTAGATATGGTAAATGGTTTGTATTTATACAGCACTTCTCTAGTCTTGATGACCACTCAAAGTGCTTTACAGTACAGTTTGCCATTCACCCATTCATACAGTGCATCGATTAGCAGCATCTTGCCCAAGGACACTTCGGCATACAGATGGGGAAGACTGGGGATCGACTGCCAATCTTCCGACAGTTCGACCGCTCTACCCCTCAGCCACAGCCGCCCACAGATAATGAGTTCCTTTTAATTTCTGGGTGAACTATCCCTTTAAATGTGATACTATGGTTGAAACAAACAATTAACAATTATGATTAAATTAAATGCATTATTGCTACTGAAAAGAGGGACCAAGGACATGAGGCTCACCCACTCTGTCACATAATGTTAATGTGATTTAGGTAGTTCTTATCACACTTTCATAAAGGTTATAATTGTTTATGTGCCCTCCGTGTTAGCAGATGGGACATGAACCGAACAAAAAAAATCAAAGTACAAAGATTTTAGGCAGTTCTTATTACACAGTGTGGATGGGTATAGGTGGGTGGGAATTAGATATTGTTATTGTTAGTTTTATTTGCTTTCATTTTTTATTTCATTTTAATTTCTTTGCCAGAGTTATCCAGATGTAACTTACAATAGTGACTGACTTAGCCTTGGTCTCTGTCTGGATGGTTGTTATATCGGAACTTCCAGATGGGGATATTTCATATGCACTTGTTTCCCCCTCACCTCCTTTCTGTTGCTGCCAAAGCTGTTTTCAATGACCATGGACTCTGCAGCGATGTGGCGGTATTTGGAGCAGGGTGGTAAAGGCAGATTTGCCATACCCATGACCCCAGCTCGCACCTCCACCACCCTGCCGCTAGAGTACAGACACACTTCAGTTTGACTCCGCACCTCCTGCAGCTGCTCCGACAGAGATGGCATTCTACCAACACACACACACACACACACACACACACACACACACACACACACACACACATCAGTAATTGCCAGGAATTTGCATGAAACCAGAACACATCATTGATCCTACATTAAGCTTGTGGACAGACCCCTCTGAGCCTGGTAGACAAATTGTACTCCCCTTTTTCCTTATTTTTTATATATTTATTTACTGGGGGGGCTGATATGTTGATAGTTACACCAATGTTTTGAAAGGTAAAATGTCCAGAGTGGAAAGTCACTGCACAACACACATTCCCCATGCTGATGCCAGGCCTGCAGAGCCACCCAGCATCAGGGCTGGAAGCACTGTGAATCAATGTATCACTTTTATCGTGTGCAACTTTACATTTCATAGCAGATTCATACGTCAGATCTCCTTTTGTTGTACAGCTGCAGATGTGCCTGACTTTCCAGGCGAACATTTTAAACCCTGTGACATGATGCTCTGTTCCAGAAACAGTGTAAGTAATGAACAGTAAATGATGCGGATGTTGTGAATTAAGTGCAGTAATCTCTAAAAGGGGGAGTTGAAATGAGCAGAGGCACGTTGAAACGCTCATGATGCAGCTACATACAGCTACTCTGCCTGGGTCTCGGTGCAAAGGTCTGCGGTGCGACCGGAGCTGCTGATGCCGCGGTGGTTCTTACCTCCGCTCTCCAGGGAACAGCGATGCAATCCCGGGGCTGCTCCTCTCGGTGCTCCTTCACATAGTGTGTTAGTGTCCCAGCAGTGATGGGTGCCTCCAAACGAGACACCTCTCGGTACCGTCCGCTGCGTGATCCCGATAGAAAACACACCGCGCCGTCTCCTCAGGCTCCAGCCAACATGGACGCAGCGTCGGTGACGTCACCCGTAGGTTTTTGAATGGACATGTGTTATGACTCATTTGTGTCCAACATTACACAAAGATGTGGCCATTCAAACATTCATTCTTTTATAGCAGAGGAATGACATACATTATGCATATGTAATAACATGTAAATAAACTAGCTACCTAACAAGGTTTAGATATTTGCATATTGTTTCCTGATATCTTCACCTGGATTATCGCTATGGTTTTAAATTTAAGATTGTTTTGGTTCCAGTAAAAAAATATCGTGGCTTCAATCGCAAATTTCAAATCTAACAGAGAGTTTTTTAGATCTTATAACCTAAACTTTTTTATAGGTCATTTGTCCATTTATTTTGTTGCTCCACCGTCTTTTAGACTGAAAATGTCTAAATTCATTACTATTATTAAAAAAAGTTAATTATGACAAATGTGGGCACTGTGGTCTATTGATGGGCTAATATGCAATGTGTATCAAGTTTGTGTCAGAATCTCTAAATTAATTAATGTACAGGATGTAAATTCCTCACTGGAAATCCAGATTTTTTTCTTGATGCCCAAACACATATATATCACACAAAAAAAAATCATAGACAAAAAACACTTGACAAAAGTAGGTCACATGAATATATTTATTTGTTTTGCATATTGGTAACTGAAGTCCCTATAACTCACTATCATTCACTATCATTATGTTGCCTTAAAAATAATGAATGAAACTAATCATCACACAGGCTACTCTTAAACAAAGTCGATGATTGTGGAAGAAACATTAAGAAACGATACAAGAAAAAGAGCAGAAGCAAATTTTTAGTGTCTGGTTTGTATGAGTGTATGATATCTAACTGTACAAAAGCTCAGGGATTACAAATTAGTGACAACAAATACAAATGGAAACTGTCTGGGATTCTTTAGATGTTTGTGTGGATATGAGGTTGTAAATAGGAGAGCCAAAGCTGTTCTTCAAGTCCCTGATATACAACAGTGACAATAACCAGCACATATAATCGAACAAAGCAATGAAGTTGTACTAAGCGTGAAGACAGATGTCAACAAGAAAGGCTACACAATGTAACCTCCAGCACTGAATCATTTGCACCTAAGCAGAGCATGTCTGTGCTCGATTGCTCCCGAGCTGCAGTGTATAGTGATGCAAAAATCACATTAATAACTTTAACCCATTTTTCGTGTATATTTATGTCATGACCATGTAGAATATTTTTGGAACATTTATATCTTCTTATATTGTTAGTAGTTTTATGGATAAGGGGCCTTCGAGGTGCTATATGTAAGGCTTCACTGCTGCTGAATTGTTGTTTTCTCTCTAGAAGCAAATGTGCGTGAATATCACTGCAGCTTTAGCCATTGTTGTTCATTTACAATACAAGAGGTGTTATGTTCTCTGAGCAGCAAACTGGACATTGCAGTGAAAAGCCAGGCTGTGGTTAAATGCATGCTAACCTCAGCAGAAGCAAAATAGTGATAGAAATAAAAGTAAAACTTGAATCAACACTGGCGTTGCTTTAGTTGGTTGCTGAACATACAACATTTCTGAGTAACTGGTAAGTAAACAGCTGTTAATGCCAATGTAGGCTTTGTAAAAATTGCATAAACATATAGTTCCTTGGCCTTCCTCCACTCAGCATGACTCATCAGCTGTGATGTCCATGACCATTACAACCATTTTTATTTCTGTCAAATCATTCAATGTGTGAAAACAAATAAAACACTTATCCATCTTGTTCAAGTAATGCTGGTGGTTAAGATTAGGTTAGATAGATTAAGTTAGAGTTTAACTGGGTAGGATTTAGACAAAGTTTTGGTCTTGGTGTTGATCAATCTGCCATAAAGTCCACATAGTCTGCTCATTCACCTCCACATAATGCAGACAGCATGGTGTTTCGCTTCCTTTACTTTTCTCTAATGGAAGCGGGCCTTCATTAGAGTCTTCTCTGCTCAGTGAAGAACTTTTAACCAGTCAACAGCCTTGACTGGCTGGCTTGGGATACTGGCTTCCATGAGACATTGAGAATATAATTAGTTGTGTGATCATTTAAAGAAGCAAATGTTGACTGCTGGTGGTTGGCATGTGTCTATTATGATGATTTTAAACAATTTGTGGTGGCATCTGTCTTTGTTATGGTTGACTTACCCCTACTTAATGTCTGCTGTCCTTTTAGTACGGTGCTGCAGTCCATATACAGGATGCTGTAATCCAAGCTTTACTCGCTACTGAACCTGAAGCCACTGCTTTCCACAAAAAACTTTCATTTGCTGAAATAAAATTACATTGTGGCACAGTGAGGTTAGAAATGTAAGCCATGATGCATGAAATGTAAATAACAGACACTAAAGTTGGAGCGAGAACAACATAATGCTGTAAGTGTAAGTATGCAAACCCTGAGATATATACCCAGAATATCTATCATCACAGAAAAAAAATCAAGAGAGACAATAAAACAAAAAATCTGGCCATACTGTACAGGTTTTTTTCCTTCTCATAAATGTTCTATTTATGAAAAGGCACGCATTTTTAAATATACTGAGATGTTAACAACACAGCTTCAAGTTCTTGTTAAAAAATGCAATAAATTAGTTTTAAATCTTCATCTAGAAAAAGTTGGAATACTTGAAAACACAATTATAATTCATGTTACACCTTGTGTCTGGCCCCATCACCATACACTCACTCTGTGTGTGAATGATCGGTTGTGCCCACAGCTAAATGTGTGCTCGATAGCATCAGCATGCATTCAAACTGCACAACTGATCGTTTAAAAAGACAGCCTATACATTGAACACCACTACACGGAGTGCTAAAGAGGCATTAGGTCCTTTCATTCAAGTGCCTAGAGAATACCTGTAGAGGTCACTGTTAGACCACTTTTACATTACAACCAGCACCCATTCAAATTAAGTCACACAGACACATGCTTTCACATTCTCTCTACAGTCATCATACATTAACATGGGCTGGTTAGGACAGCACAGTGTGTGGATTCACATGAACTAATGGGCCACATTCTTTATTGACTTTCACAGGTGCAGCCTTTGCATGACTGAGGGCCAGTGGGGTGAACATACACCTCCTGCCCCCAAAGGAAATATTGTTTATAACCACTTGGTCTTATTTCAGTCGTATTGCCCATCCCTTCTTTTGGTTACAATTACTCACTTTCAAGGATAATTGCTGAGGTCTGCGAGCATGGTGACATCACTACAACAACATTAAATGCGTCAACTGCAGCAAAGAGTTTAGTAAGATGCTAATTCTTGAAAGAAAGTAGTTGGTTTTACTCCTGTTCAGAATCGTCTCTATTGAAGGGGGGAGAAAAATGTGTGTATTTACAGTCTTGATTATATATATATATATAAATAATTGGGCATAATGGCACACACTTCAGACAACCTCACCTTGAAAACATTCAGTGTGGCAGGGGGTTGTTCATAAAAATGTAACAAAGTATAAGAATAAAAAAAAAAAAAATTTGACAGAGAAGTATAAATCTTGACAACTTTCACACCTGGCTGATCAAACTAGAAAATTGTTGGATGCCGCTCCCCCTCCATTAAGATCAGTAAGGTACTTTCTTTGAGGCATTTATTAAAAAGGTGTGTCTGTAATCGTTGATGGATATTTGGGTAATGCTTTTGCCGCCATTATCTTCTAACATGTCCTACTGTGTCTTCTCACTTATTGGTCATCTTTTCTTTGAAGTCATCATGTTCCCAGATCACAGCAAGTAACTTGAGAGTAGTACATCGTAGTTATTTCTAACAACAGTTATTGTCACAATAACAAAGTAAGACCAATGTTATAATAAACCATCTTAAATAAGACACTAGTCTCACAGAGACCAAAAAAGATAGGGTGTCGGGGTGCTTTTTGTCAAAGCTGCTCCGTTGATATTCCTGAATTTAAAAGGGTTGCCTATTCGTCAGTCACGTAAAGAGCTTGTTTTTCATCGGAGTGAGCCTCACTCACCTGTCATAACACATTCAGGACAGGCAGAGTGTGATGACCCACACATGAGCAATCATTGAACTTCTCCTTCTTTCTGTGTTTAGTTCTGTGTGCAAATAGTAGTCTAGCAATGAATAAAATAACCTTTACATCCCTATCCCATTCCCTTTTCAAGATTCATCGCAGGTATTAGAGTAAGAAGGAACATCCATTGTTGAAGCACTGAGACAGGCGTCAGTGCACAGCAGATGTATATGTAGTTTTGGATTGTGCAATTCTATGTGTCCCATAAAGTTACAAGAATAGGACCTTTTATCCTTTATTGTGTGCTTGTGTTTGACATGGATTCTTGTTTATACCTGTACTGTGATGATGAGAAATCATAATACAGTATAATGACTGATCATTGTTTTTCAAGTCTTGCAAAAGATATATTTTCAAAAGTTGCAAGTAGTTGGTGCATGTAGTCCATCAAATAAATAGCCCTGAATAGCAAGCAATAGAAACAGTAATTTATACCTGTTGAGTTGTACACAAGTCCTCGTCAGGACAGTCGGAAATGTTGTCATTCACACAAGGCTTTTTATGCTCACATTTGAGCCCTTAGAGATCAGTGAGTCACTGGTTTCTTTTCCTGCCCATTATTCTGGTCTTCAAAGAACAAGTCTGTAATAACTGACATGTGACAGTGTCCTTCAGGTTCTACCCAGACAGTGGGCCTGTGCTTCTGACTTCCCTTCAGTGCTTCATAAAAATTCCATGTGACAATACTAAAGAGATATCAGTTTGTTGAATGTAGTGATTTGCCAAGACAGAGGTTAGAGCCCAAAAGTTATGGGGGATTTCCTCAACCCATCGATTGGCATCTTTGTCAGTAAACCCTCCTCTGCTTTTAAGCTTACATGCTCGTTTCACAGGGTGGTGTCATGCATCCGTCCATAACAATGTGATTTTCCTGTTTCTCTCCACACTGTTCTGCTTCCTCCTTTACTCCTTCTTCCTTCCCTCCTTCCATAGCTACTAGCTGCTGGGTGCAGTTGAGGGGGCCGGCTTTTGAAGGCAGTGGGCTAGCACTGCTACTTGAGGCAATGACAGACCTCTCCATGTGATTCCTTCCCTGGTGGCTTAAGCCTGTGAGCTGCCCTTCACCTTCTAAGCTCCTGGATGCTGAGCCCTCACCTCCCCCATGGGAGTAGTTTGGACTGACAGATTGCTGGGGCAGAGATGGGGATTGCAGGATTGCCAGTGGAGACTTAACTTCATGTGTTGCAGAACTTGGAGGTGGAGAAAACCTGGTGATAATGTCATCAGAAAGTAGTTGAGTAAGCTTGGTTGAGCCAGTAGAGGCTGGGGTTGCATTAGGTGTCATCACAGCCATAAGCACGTCTTCTTGAGATTCAATGAAGTCAACCTTTAGGGCTTCTGGCTTTTGGGGGCTGCTATAACCTTGCAAGGAGCTACAGGTAATATCATAGGTCGTTCCACAGCTTTCGACATTCTGTGGAACCAAACTCATATCCCCAGCCCCACTTCCTCTGGGGCTAGACACAAACTCATACAAACCCTCTTTGATGATAGTCCCTGTTTGGATGCTGTCAGGGCCCCTGTTTACTTCCATGGTGCTTATCTGACTTAGATCCAAAGGAGGGGGGATGTGTTGGTGTCTAGCACTAGTTTGACTTCCGTCAGCACTCAACATAAGTGAGCTTCTTGCCCCCTTTTCCACTGAAATATCATCAGTTACATCAGGGGAATTTTGCTGGACTTGTGTGAAGGGCAATGTTTGCATCTCCACCTGCTCCTCTATAATTTTGTTCTTTTGTTCTTGGGTGGTTGCCGTCTTGTTGTAAGTCTCTTCTAGCCTCTTTACACTGAGGTGCTGAGGGGTAGTTTTGTTAGATGGGAGCTTGACTCGTTCAGGAGAGCCCTGCTGCGCTACTTCCTGATAATGAGAATGTTGAGACCTAGCTGGACTAGTCGCCTCTGCATTAGTGTAGTGTTTGTGGTAGCTCCAGCGGCTGGGTGAGAGGTGATTATCCACAGGACACTTGCTGTCCTCTCTCTTCTCCACTAACACATCTGTGAGTTCCATACTACGTGCAAAAGCATCCTTTAGGTTAATAGAGATAATACTTCCACTCCGTTTGGCTCTTTCAAGGGCTTCCCTCCTCTTGATTGCCTTCTCCTGCCTCTTTTGCTCTCTGTAGAACTCAGAGAAGTTGTTGACAATGATTGGGATAGGAAGGGCAATGACTAACACACCTGCTATACAGCAAAGCCCTCCCACAATCTTACCCAGCAGGGTTTGAGGATAGATGTCTCCATAGCCAACAGTGGTCATAGTAATTGTAGCCCACCAGAAAGAGGCGGGGATACTGGTGAATTTGGTGGCATCCTCATCCTTCTCTGCAAAGAACACTAAGCTAGAGAAGATCATAATGCCCATGGCTAAGAACAAGATGAGCAGACCCAACTCATTGTAGCTTCTTCGCAGAGTGAAGCCTAAAGACTGAAGCCCTGTAGAGTGCCTGGCTAGCTTCAGTATCCTCAGGATCCTCATAATTCGGAAGATCTGGACCACACGGCGAACATTCTGGAATTGCATCACATTCTTGTTAGACTCAGTTAGGCAGAGGGTCACATAGTAAGGCATTATAGCCAGCAAATCAATGATGTTTAGTGGTGCTTTGATGAAATCCCACTTGTTGGGTGCTGAGAGCAGACGCAGCATATACTCCATGGTAAACCAGGCAATGCACACAGCCTCCACATGGGCCAGACTGGGGTTGTCATTGAACTGGCCAAATTCATCTACCACTTGCAGTTCTGGCAATGTGTTGAGAGACAATGAGATGGTGGAAATGATAATGAATAGGATGGAGATCATGGCCAGTATCTGCAAGACAAAGTTAAGATTGAAGGTTACTGTATTAGCATATTCATATACTGCATAACACATTTTTCTGTCCATATCTCTGTATCCATACATAAACAGATGAAGGGATGCAGAGCCCTGTTATTGTCCGCTGCCCTAGCTTAATGACTGTGTAATGCCTCCATAACTGTTGGTGGTTTGTCAAGTTCTCTAGAGGATTAACTCTCATGACAGACTAATGATCTGCTGACTTTTCCTTTAATGGAATCATGCAGTTCACCTGTTTGGATTTGAATAAATTATCTTCCCGATGATTAGATAGTCCCTAGAAGATCTTAATGGTTTTGATGATCCAATGTCTTTACTTCTTGCCACACTGAATGACAATCATACAAAAGGCCATCCTATTCTTTATGATACATAAAATAATAAAATAATATAAAATATGAGAACATAATAAGTCAGATAGAATTCTTTAATAAAAAGCTATGGCCTATTTTCTGCAAGCATGGGACAATAAAAGCAATGTGCACGAGCATTGTGATAATCCTATTCAATTGTCTGTTTTGACTATATATGCACTTTGTTTAAATAAGGATTTAGGATTATTATTGGAAATGCCCAATTATTTAAATGGGTTCTTAAGACAGCAAGGTTAGTAAGCAGTAGAAAGTTGCATGGAATCCATTTGCATTCTGCCTCTCTCTCTCTCTCTCTCTCTATATATATATATATATATATAGAGAGAGAGAGAGAGGCAGATATATATAGAGAGGCAGATATATATATATATATAAAGACAAGGCCTACACGTGTACTTATTCCTAAAAAAAATTTCCTTTCCATAAAGTGAAGAAAAATGGGCTGATGGTGACAGTTTAGAAGAAACAAATTGGCGTTCGACTTGAATCAGTGAGATACACATTCTAGCATGAGAAGAGAAAGAATAGACAGTGACAAGTGATTCAGAGAAAAGAAAGACAAAACAATTTTACATTGTGTGCTCTAAAAAGAGAAAAATACACAAACAATGGTTTTAATTCAGACTGGACAGACTTTTATGTTGATCCTTCATCCCTCCTGTTGAATGTGGAAACTGAATAAATATTTCAAATATTATTGCATTATACTGTCACTGATTTGGCATTTAGTTGTTGACTAAACACAGATGTCGATACATCTTATTTTTACCTCTGCCAAGGAGGTTATGTTTTTTACTGCATTTGTTTGTTTGTCTTTTAGTTAGCAGCATTATGCAAAAACTACTGCTCAGATTACCACAAACACGTGGTGGAGAGATAAAGGATTTTATTTTAACTTTCTTAAACATTGTTAGATAGAGCATTTAGCAAAAATGCAACCCCATCCAATGGGTGTCTTGTGGGCCACAGGATTCCTCAAAAAATGGTCAGAAAAAAAGCAGCTGAATGTTGAAAAGACAAAATCAGAGGACTGCTGTGAAGAACAGGGGCTGTTCTCACAAATGTGTTTCAATCATGTGAAACGTGTACTTACTGCCAAGCATTGATTTTTGATCTTTATATTTGAGGCCAAGCTCAAATAAAAAATCTATAAACCGCTCCATTGTTGTGGTTTCCATGTTAACAAACTGCACCGGAAGTACGTTGAAAAACATGGAAGTACATTTTAGTACTAAATGAAAAATGTGCAACTTTTGTGAGATTTTTTTCTCTTTGTCCCTTCCCAGGCTCTGTAGATTACACATGTTACGGTAGCTACGGTTTAAAATTTGGGAAAGACATATGCTGTATATCCAGTACAGACAGTCTCAGACTTTTGGACCCCGCTGAGTGTTTTGCTGTTTTGCCTTGTAATTAACACATTCATATACAGTATCAATATACTAGATGTTGGTAGGGAATAAATCCATAATGGTAGATTAATAGCAATTTACATATGACTCCATCTGTTCATTAGATTAATGCATGCCTTAGTCCTTAATGAGTCACGCATTAAGTCATGATAATCTTTCCGTTAGTTAGACAATAATATTAGTGCACCAGTATTTCACAGATTAATCTCTTTGAACAGGTCTTTTATCAGACTTTGGTTGAATCATTGTGCTCATAGACATCTGAAACAAATCTGGTACTTTACTCTGCTACCCCTTGATGAGCTTTTTCTTACATTTTTATTTCTATTCTGTATATAATGGTCATGTTATATTTATATCAATATTCCACAATAAAGACTTGGTCAAAAGGGCTAGCAAATATTCAAGCATGCATATTTAATTTGTTAAGTAAAAAGTGAAGAGAATGGATTTCTTTTTGCTCCCTTGTATTTAACTTCACAGATGATGGAAATGTGACACTTTCATTGTCCCTGCCTCTATTCACTCCTGGTCCTGGATGATTATAAACTACAGTCATTTCGCACAGCATGGGCCACAGAGGGGATTCAACACTACTATCTACACCTCCTGTTTTAAAATACAAACAAGGAACTCTAATGCCCACAGGCTTAGTGAGGAGGCTGAAGCATGTGCAGTCTGAGTCTTCTCTCTGCAGCCCTTGCTAGGACATTTCAGGATAATTGTAATAGGATTGTGTTGCTATCTATAGAAAGGATAGAAAGAGGTTAGAATTGGTTACTCATTCTTTCCTCCTCCAACAGGAAGAATCAGGAAACAGTTGGACCACAAGGAAAGTGTTATATAATTAAATAAATAAATAATAATATAATAACAATAATAATATATTGAATGTCAAAACAGACTGTTAATGACACCTGCACCTGCTTAAAAGATTGACAGCTTAGGGATTCTATAAGGGATATCTAAATGGTGAAAGTAAATACATCCGGATTTTGTTAGTATCCACCTGAGTTCATACAGTTGTCATCATAAATGTAGTCTGAATTCTGAGTGGTGGTCAGAGTGGTGCTGAGCGTGAGTACCCATGAGGTTCAAGTTCTACACTCAATTATTGCTGTTTTCAGGTCTGTATTCATAACGTGAAACATCCCTCAGCATCAGTTTAAACAAAGCAGTTTCTCCTGACAAGATGATATATTTATAAAGCCACTGCCTAAATGTGTATTATGAGCTACAGCAATGCAGCACCTTCTGGATTTTGAATTGACCTGACCATGAGTGTGGTGGAAATTAAATGTATGTCCTATGTCAAACAAACAGGACCTGTCTACATCATGTTACTATAATACAGAGTTCCTGTAACAACAATCCACTTTGAATAATTAATGCATGAATATGACATAACTTCTCTTTTTCCATGTGGTTATACACACTGTTTGATTTCATAATATGTAACCATTAAGTCCAGTCACAGGAATAATTAAAGACTTTTAGTATTTCATTATAAAACAATTAATATTAGAAGTATACTTAGATTAAAAAAAATAAAAACAAATTATTCTGTCATTCTTCTGTCTGTAAATGAAATGGCATATGAAAATAATCATTTTGATGAATTAATAATAATTCAAATGTTAAAGGGAAAAAAGTTTTTATTTCTCACAAAACATTGTATAATTAGTTTTCATTTTATGATTACTTCAATGTTAAGAGGTATCTCTTTCATATAAAAATGTAGATACATATTGGCATATTGGATTCATAACCAATTCAATTCACTGAATGAATTAGGAAATAAGAAATAATGAACAAATAAGTTTATTGTTTTTTCTTTTTTCATTTTTATGAAGATTGTTATTGTTATTAACTTAACTAACCATCAGCTACATTCAGTCTTCTAAAAAAATGACTTTGCTTAAATTAAAGACACTTTTTTTTTTAAAACGGATAAAGTGCCACTCCAAGAACTGTCACTGTGACCTTACATGCAGGTAGTCATCTGTTAAGGGGAAATATGGTCAAGCATTATTATTCTTCGTATCTGTTTTTTAATACTCGTCCCTGCGACAATTACAGCGGAAACACGAGGGAAGGATTGTCTCTGCCACTTCCGACAAGAGATTGTGTGGCGTCATGTCAAATGTCACTAATCATCATAGCATTGCACACTGCAAAGAGTTTCAGCTGTGTAATAATCCTCATCCACTGAGTGACTTTGTTCAAAGCCAGGAAAAGAAAACAGAGGCACAGAGAAAGACAAGAGAGAAGTTAGAAACCGAACGGAGACAGGACAGGAAAGTATAGGGAGCAGGTTTATCAAAGTGTGTCCACCCTTCAGCGTCTTAATGGCTTAATGGCTGCCGAATGCTGTGACCTTGGCACCCAGGGCAGATTTAAAGCAGTACTAGGAATACACAAGCTGCTTTGGAAGCTGCACAGTGCAGGGAGAATTAATACAGACTCTCAATTTAAGATTCCGCTGATCAATAACATATAAGAGTGAGCCACCAACTAAGAACTCTGAACAATATTTCTTGAACCAGGCCATACCTATATTAACATGCCTCTCTGGTGATGCCCACACAAGTAAACAGCTCTGAGCTCATCAGTTCACACCTGACATTATAATAATATTTTTGGCCAGTCTGAGAAGGTCTGTTGTCAATGTGTTTGTGTGTGTGTGTGTGTGTGTGTATGTGAGAGGGAGATGGCAAAGGAAGTGCAAACACATGCTAGAATGAAAGACTGGAAGAAGTGACTTGGCAGAGAAACTCAAAACCTGATCAATATGTGGAGACGTATTTCTGGAATAACAGACACAGGATCAGTCACAGCTGCTGTATCTGTAGAGGGCAACACAGTTTAAAGCTGCTGCTTTCACCAGTCACATTGTTTTCATCTGCTCTTAAAGATTGCTGAGGTTATTCTGATTTTCACTTATTCATCCAGTCACTAATCCAGATGCTCTGCTAACACAATGAGCATGTTGTTAGAAGTGACCCGTACCTTCACATACTCTTACACCAATGGAAGAGTTAATGTTATTGTTATGCTCAATGTATGTGCAGCCTTTTAAGGAGCCAACAGCTTCAACACACCTTGAATCAGACGCCCTTCAAACTCACTGATGTTGCTGTGCAGAGCAGATGTTAGAGGCACAGGCAGTTTTTTTTTCACATGTACTAGACTGCAATATTTTGTAAGTGAACAAACCAGCATTTATTCTAACAAAGATTCTCAATCAAGTCAAGTGACAGATCACCTCAACTATGAGGACCCCTGCCACGCACTGTTGAAGAGAAAGCAGCTGTGTGAGGTGAGGCCATGGAGACATCGAGGTGGAAATCTGGGGTTCTGAAGGTGCAATGAGGGAGACTTCAAGGATCTGGATGAAACAACTTTGCTGCATTGGTGGTGACGGTGATGTGTGATATCTGTTTCTCCGTCCAAGCTGCGGTATCTTGAAAGTCTGGCATTCCATTCGTTGTGTCCGTGTCGTGTAATTGTGGATCTCTGATGGTGGAATTGATTAAATATGATGCAAAACAATTTGTTAGCAGCACATGTGAATGTTGGCTAGCTAGACTTGGCAGGGCAATACAGAAGCAATAAGTGAGAAGTTAAACTTAAATAGAATAAATGAGTCAAGTCAAGTGTGCTCCTGCTCGACTGGAATTTTTTTTTTTTGATGCCTTACTAAAAAAGATGGTGAATAAATTCATGTCATGCCATTGTTTGCTTGTGACCTGAAGGTTTGGACCCAGGTATAGTCGTAACACTTAACAAGCAGATTTGCGAAATATGTGTGTTATTATTCATCCAGGCACAGCAATTACTAAAACTCCTACATTGAACCACAATGGAAGCTTTTCCATTGTGAGGATTTTTGTGATCTTTGAAATCATGTTATTCAAAAGACGAACCAAAACGTGCTACAGAGGAGTGAGCCAGTGTGAATGAAGACTTCTGGGTACATACTTTGTAGAAAATGGTAACAAACACTTTGAATCCCACACATCTTGAGATTTCCATCTTCTGAATGATGGAGAATGGTGCTACTGCCACAGTCTATTCTGCAACTAAGATCTGTTAAAGCTCAAACCAGCAGGAAAAACTTAAAGTAGCATATCCATTGTGCAAATTTCTTAACAAGTACTCAATACACAGTCAGAGACTGAAACAGCAGATGGTGATCCAGGGCTGCTCAATTCTGCATTCTGAAGTGTCCTTGTTATGTTATGATTTGGTGCTGGAATTTTCATTCATTTTTTGCCATGGATTTTGTGAAGCAATTTGTAACCTTAGATAAGTGCTATACAAATAAAGTTATTATTATTAATGTGACTTGTACTGTAAAGTGCTTTGAGTGGTCATCAGAACTATAGATACAGAACATTTACCATTTACCATCATTGATTTATGTTAAAAAGTGAACTGTTTCACATCATAACCAGGTATATTAATAATAATTGAACTTTATTGATCCCTCAAGGGGAAATTCTTTTTACACTCATTTTCATTTTTTATACATGCAGTTTAACCCACAATCCCACACAAGGGGCTCAAAGACATGCAAATTTGGAGCGAGATGGTAGAGTTTTAGCCACTTTTGTTATAATTTGAATCTGAGGAAACTTGATGAGCAGATAAATTGAGGAATATTGCTCATTTTCATGTCATAATAAAGTTCTTCTTCATGCTTGGGTTAAGGTTGGAGGAGAACCACAACAAACATAAAGTTTTAGCAGCCCGTTATTCCACCTCTGTGTTACAAAATCCCAAAATTCAAATGGAACAAATAAACAACCCAGAAAGACAGCCTGGCAGCTGGCTGTGGACCACTCACAGATGGACACATAACAAATTTACTGTGGACAGGATGAAAAAACTACTTTGCATCAGCCTCTATATGCTGGAATGATAAATCATTGTAGCATTGTAAATCATTTTGTAGCCTTCAATAAACTGTGGACCCGGGGAGCCACTTAGCTACTTACAACGCACGAGCAATGACTCATTGTTGTCTTGTAGAACTATGAATATTACATTTATGCAAGTTTTGAGGCGAATACTAATTACGAAATCAACAAAGAGATGCAGTTTAAACAGCTTATCAACAATATAATTCCATGAAGAGTTACTGCTTATATTTGACTGGCAGCTTATCACTTATGATGTTTCCTGTAAATGTAGCACAGTGTGAGGAAGGATTCACAAAGGACTGTGCTCTTCTGGACAGAGACTACAGATGTTGTACCTGGGATCTGCTGGAGCCTCTCTCCCAGTCTGGGAGTCACAGCCCTTGATGCTCCTTCTACCATGGGGATCACTTTGCATTTCACCTTGAAAATCTGTGTTAGTTGTTCTTTCAGCTCTTGGTAGGTCTCAATCTTCTCGTGCTCCTTTTTCCTGATGTTGCTGTCTGCTGGGATTGCCAAATCTGTCACTAATGCCATGTTCTGTTCTTTGTCCACCACCACCCACCAACTTTGACTTCCATAACTTTACTCTTATTTGAACCTGCATATAAGTGGTTTTAAATGTTCATATTCTCACTGCTGATTCATGGCTGACCTTATGCACTGAGTGGTGTCGTACAGATCTCAATAATGAAGATGTTGCCTGGGCTCCAAATGTAAATGTCAGTTTATATAGCCTCATATTACCTTTTTTATTGCCTCATTTTTATACATATGCTTAGATTCAACTATCAAAAGAACATCAGTGTTTCCCTGCAATATATCACACTGCCAAATTAGATTATACTGTGAATGTACAGATTATTTGTTGCTGAATAAAGAATAATTTTCATTTAAATAGCAATATAAAACACAGATCTGCCAATAAACCTTCAACAACCAGGGAAAGATATAGGAAACTAGAAAACCAACATTCAACAACAATGCCTGGCAAGACATTTTGCTTATGAGCTGCAGGAAGTCTTCCTCACCACTGACACAGAGCAGTCCACAGAGTCAAAAAGAGACAATATTTTAAGAGCATAGAGTCAGAGGTGGAGGGCAGAGCTACTTTTCTGCCAGCTTTGGACCAGTGATTCATCAAACCCTCTCTGTGTGTGTGTGTTGTCAGTTAATTAATCATTTAATGCTTACAAACTAAACTAAATACCTAAATAGGTATATAAAAAATTAAACACCAAAGGTGTCAGGCAAAGGTCAAATAGAGAACATACATGTGGAGATACATCATTTATAAAATGTATCTCATTTTATCATCATCATTTAAAAAAATAAATGAATAACCACCCTGCTGTCTTTGACAGTTTCATCTAGTTACTCTTCTGCTCCATCCACCTGCAATCCCCCCGCTCAGACAGGTCAAACAGTGGACAGGACAGACGATCCAAACTTGCCAACAGTTTGTCTATTTGCAGCAGCAGCAGTCCTGGTAAGAGCTCCAAAGGAGATTAAGCCATACTCCTAAGTCATACTGTGTGTGTGTGTGTGTGAGGTGACTACTCAGTTGGAGTTAATATTGAGATCCAGGGTTAGAAAGAGCACCAAGGTGTGTGCATGTATGTGTGTATTTGTATGAAGTGAGGACATTTTGACCGGTCCTTGACCAACCTTCAAAGAGTTGGATCAGAATCCAGTTTCAGGTTAAGAATAGAGAAAATTAGATGTTACGGCATTTAGTCTTGAAGGCTTCAGGGAATGCATCATGTCAGTGAGTATCTTGACAAAGTCAGAGGTGCAAACAAGTGTGTGAGCGTGTGTGTGTGTATGCGATTCTAGAAGATTGCATAGATTGTGAGAAGTGTATGACACTAAACTCGATTATTGGATAATATTTAATACTAAATATTATCCAATAAAACTAAACTACTATAGATTGTCGTCCATCTGGACTCAGTGTTACAGTGTGTGTGTCTTCCAAATGGCCAGGTAATGCTTCTATTCTAATCAGAAGTAGCACTGAGCTGTACACGTCATCAGGAAGGCTCTCCTATTGGTTAAGAGCTTAGCTGCATCACTGCTGCCAAACACAGCGGCTCTCAGCACAGAGCAGCCTAAGCAGCTTCCCTCCTGCTGACACTACACCTACAGCATGGTCACATGGACCTGTGAAGACCTTTAGTGTGGTCCATTTTTATTGTTGGTGTAGTAAACAGCTGAATCACATATGGAGATGGCGATGGCGGCAGGGGTTGTCTTTTTTTGGCAGAGGGTGGGGTGGGGTCGTTATATAAAAATGTCCAAGTGTTTAACAAAATGATATACAAAGGAAAGAGGATCAACATATGGGCTGTCATCATGGTTCAAAGCGGTTCAGTGCAGGAGCAAAAAAAAAACCAAAAAGTGTCTTTAGAGCCACATGCTGGTTCTCCTACTCTCCACAGACACAAACAAGTGTACAACCAAAGACCACGCTTTCAGGGAGGGTCTGCAGTGTTGTACACATCAAGTCACGGTCTCATCAGCCCCAGACACATCTTTTGATTTGTACACTCCTGCCAAAATGAGCAGTTTTACCAACTGTACCCATACATGTGCCTCCCCCTTTGTCATCTCAGTGACATCACTCTCAAATGTTATGAAGAGCACAAATGCTGATTTTATGTCTTGGACATGGCTGACAGCATATGTGGTGGGGCCTGGAACTGTTGCTTTGATATTAGCAGCAATAAGTCTACCCTGTTGTTCAAGTGGTGAACCAGACCATGATAACTTTTCATTTTTTAAAGGAAACGTGTCTGCTGGTGGTTGAGACAACAGTAGGGTCAGCACTAAGGTTCTAATTCTCCTCAGAGGAGGATGCCTCATAAGCGGGGTCCTCCTCAACTCCTCCAACTCAGACATACTGTATTCTCCTCTTATCACTTTCAACGGCAAATCGCTGTGACAAAACCTCGCCAGCAGAAAAACGTTTCTTAGATATTATTTTCAACTGAGAACAAGCATAAACAGAAAGCACACAGAGCACATGATTTTTACTGCTAAAATATCCTGAGGTCAGACTGACCCAGAGAAACACTGATGCGACACAATTCCTAATAAATTGGTAAGAACATGCAATGAAAATATGTCCAAAGGTAAAGATTCATGGTTCACAATCACTGGCTCACTTTGGTAACATCCAGCTATATTCACACAGGTTCACACTGTGACAGTTTCTCTGTGATACTCCAGCTATATGCTCATGACTTTATGATCTTCATCATTACTGTAGATATAAATCATCCAGTATCATGAAATTATCTTGAAGACTGGCCTGCTTTTTTTTTCTACGCAAGCTGAACAAGTAATCTTTGCATCTCTCCTCTCCTTTCCCTTCGTCACCTGAATTTGAGGAGGATATTAAGAGTCCATCATCACACAGTGAAAAGGCTGCTTCACCCAAATTACCAAAAAATTCAAATAATCCACAGAGTCAGAAGGATTTATAGGGACTGTTTTTAATCGGAAGAGAGCACTTCCACTGAAACCTATTCACTGTGTTTTTGGATCATCCAGAGTAACACAGACACTGCTCTTAGGGAATTGTAATTTTTTCAATGATGAGCTCTGAATTGAATTCATGTCCTCTGAATAGGGTTAAGACAACAGTGTCCTGGACAGATAAAACCCAGCCTGTAGGCGTGCATTAATACTGCTTTAGGACAGGTTGTTTTTAGCCCTTTTCAATGGTGAGGACCATAATACAGTCAAAAACTGTGTTAGTATGGAGCATTGAAGGAAGACAGACAGCTCTTATGGCCCCTGAAGTTTCTACATGGATCTACAGGAGGATGTTAATCATAGAGCAGGAGTTTAGTGGTTGACCCAGACTCATTTTGAAAAATAACTGGGACTGAATATAAGTACTTGAGTATTACACAGTGGGAAATCATCAAGTTTGTGTTGTATTGGAACTTGGACATGCATTTCATTCACAGTTATAAAGGAGCCTAATTATTCCTTCCACTGTGTCATATTTGGTCCAATAATGAAGTGCATACATAGGTTTACTTGAACTTGCAGGATAAAACTGAAATTATGATGTATCGAGGTATTAAAATGTATTTAAATGTTATTAAATCTATTAAAAAATATCAAAAGTAAAAGTTCTCAAAAGAAGTCCCCCTGCTTCCTCAGTTCTGTTACTATGTGAAGAAATGTTTTTTAAAACTGGTGAACTTATGTGATTTAGTTTTGCACTTCAATGAAGGGTCTAACAAGAGACGGTTAAAAAAGGTTTGTCATATCTTCTAAGTATGGAGGCTATGAATCACCAAATATAGTGATTTCATAGCTGTTGGTCTGAGTAGAGCTGAGGAGTCTGGCTTTTTCCATTTGACCCCATATTTCAAATTTTTTTGGACCACCAAAAAAGGAAAACTTTGAAAAGAAAATTGTTCAAATGAATGATATCTATATGTGTGATATCTGGAACATTTCCCATTGTGCAGTTTAATATGAAGGTCCACACCTCCAGTGTTAAGGCTTATATTTTGGGAATTGCTTCAATTCTTTTTATTATTATTATTGAGGCAATTTTGAGTGCCTTGATATGAAAAACTCATAAAAGTCAAAAAACTCAAAAGTGGTAGAAAAGTACAGATTCTAGAGTAGTTTGAAATGGGTGTGGCAAAATGGCTCTACAGTGCCAGCCCCTCAATCTTGTTTCACTGATTCGGTACACACACAAATATGCTAAACCCAACAAGAAGTCAGCCATTTTGAATTAATTGTCCATTTTGGCTGATTTACAGATTTTTTATTTTAACAAACTCTTCCTAGAGCTTTCATCAGATCAACTTCATATTCAGGGAGTGTCATTTTAATTCCATGCAGATTAAAAGTTGCATAAAGTGTGAGTGAAACAGCTCTATTTGTCTGTATTAAGTCATAGTCATAACGCCACCTACTGGTAACAGGAAGTAGGCCTCACATGACAACTTTCATTTGATTTACATTAAATGTTCAAACAGGAAGTGACACGTTTATCCTTCCTGCGTTGCCTAAACACATATGAAAACAGGTCAGTTTCAGTCGGTCCGTGTCCGGTCGCTTCCCCTTCGCCATACCTAACCCCAATTTGCACAGTGGGAGGGCCTTAAGTGCTGCTTGCAGATTACCTTCTTTAGATTACATCACTAACAAATAACCAGCGTCAGACTTTAGAAAGCTTCTCCAGGGACAAAGGAAAAATAATATTGCTGTTTTCACAAGCTAAAAAAGACTAGTCTACTAACTTTGATGTGTAACATGAAGGACTGGCATAATGACTCTCTTGAACCCTAAAATGATTTCAACCTACTCTAGCCTGCAGCCATTCTCCCTCAAAGTGTAGTTCTACCGGGCCCTGGTGATCTTAGAGATATTGTAACTGTAACTTGATTTTAGAGAAGTGTGCACAGTTGTTGTTACCTTTGCGGCCACAGATGAGCCGGGTTTCTCCAGGAGATCCCAGAGCTTCTGTCGTTTGTCAGGACAACAGCCCTGCTCCTCCTCTTCTCCATCCTTCTCCCTTAGCGTCTCTGCCTCCCTCCTCAGCTCCTCATTCATCTGCTCCTTTTTCTGGTGATACCGTGCTTGGCAGCAGGACTCCAGGTAGATTTCATCAATACCCCAGTAGTCCAGCTCTTGGCCAAAGGACAGGGCACACATCTCCTCCATCATGTGCAGCTTCCCTGTTCGGTAGAAGTTCAGGATGGAGGAGAAGGCCACCGGGTGCCGGTCGAAAAAGTACTCATTCTCAGTGAGGCTGTAGTCATCGCAAATCTCCAGCAATGACTCATGGGTGTTGCAGTCTCTCAGTCGTCCTAGACGGGTTCTTGGCAACCGGTCTAGTGTTCTCCATAGAACTTCATGTGTGAGGCCTCCAACATTAAGCCTGACCCGCCTCGAGCGGGCCTTGATCCGTATGATGTCGATTGGCTCAGGTGGGAGCACAGGTGGTGCCGTGGATCGGAGGTTTGCTCTGGATGTGTTATAACTCCCTCTGTCTGTCATGTCTGCTCTGTGGGTGCTGCTGTCTTACTAAGGAGGTCGAGTGTGTGAAGGTGTGTAGCTTGTGAGTCCAATGATGGTAAGGTGGGGATTGGTCCAGGAAAGGTTGTGCAGGCCTACCGAATGGCTGTGCTCAGACCACTAAGCTCTTGGTTAGATCCATGCCTGGAAAAACAAGATATAAAATATGATGCATTTTTTACCAGAGCACTATAAACACTAAGTTCTAATGTTGTGGCTGATCAATGTATGTATGAATGCATATCATCAATAAAACATCTCTGTGTAATTATCTTTTAAATCAATGGGGTTAATGAAATAAAATATTTATTAGTCTCCTCTCCATTTTCAATTTGTTGTTCAGTGTCAGAATCCAACTCTGGTCCAACACCCTGCACATAAAGGGTTAAATGGTTTGTATTTATATAGAACTTTTCTAGTCTTGATGATCACTCAAAGTGCTTTACAGTACACTTTTGCCATTCACACACACATTCATACAGTGCATAAACTGCATGTTTGTCATGATGAATACCAATTTTAAAGAATGAAATCCAAATGAAAGCCTTTCTCCTGTCAGTCCATAAAGGCTTATGTTGTCGTTTGAAGTCCTCTGACTGTGGGACCTTTATCTGATTGTGTAATAGAGTTAAAATCCCAGTAGTGGCATTAGGCTTCGTCTCCCCTGGCTCAAGTCTGCCTTAGTTAATTATAGACTGTCTATCTCCTCCTGGGACACTCATAGGACACATGGCTACGTCAGGGACCAAGCTGCTACGTCACTGGTAAAAAAGAAATCAATCTTATCCGGTCCTTTCTTTCTAAAATAAAATTGCATTTCATTTATTTAGACTAATCAACTCAGTGCACAGTTTATATCAGAGGGAATATTAAACCAAGATTCACTTATTTGCCATTAATGGTTGAGTAATAGATTAATAAGGGTGTAAGCTTACAAGCTGACTGCTTTTCTTTATCAAACCAGACCAAATCAGTCACATAGTCAGTCCTACATCAGTGGATGTCAGTTAAATGATGGACATAGAATCCAGAATTAGGGTCTAACGGGACAGCGTTCATTTCTAATTCATTGTCAAGAGATTAAAAGGACTCAGGCTTAACCCGTGATTAGTCCACAGTAAGTCTAACAGCTACAAGGTGGGCTGGGTAGAAAGAATATGTGGACCAATACAAAACATGCTCAGGTCTGTTTTACTGTCTCCAGCCCATCATCACAATCCCACCAGAGTCTGTAAAGTCAAATAATGTACAGGTAGCTCACCTCTATGCAAACTGATGATATTTTGGAAAAGCCGAACTCTGGTACTTCCAGGAGGTCCCACCATAGTACCTGCCAGGTTATCTCAGCTGCTTTGCCTCCCCTTCAACCGCTGATTCATGAAGCCCCCCGATAGCACTCAGACCACTGGAGATCCACATTCTGGCAAGAAACAAAATCTATCAGCGCAGGAGGAGAAATGTCCCAGGCAGTGCCTCAGCGGTGAGCGCCATGAGGAGACACACACAGTGAGCACAGAGAGAGAAGTGTGAACCGGCTGTGGCCCGGAGGAATAAAGAGAGTGAGAGAGAGAGGTGGGGGGGGAGGGAGAGAGAGAGAGAGAGAGAGAGGGAGAGAGAGAGAGAGGGGAGTGAGTGGAGTGAGTGGCTTGAGGAGTTCAGCACCAAGGACAGCTCCAGTTTGTTTCCACCTGGATTCCTCTCTTCTTTTCTTTAACTTGGCAGACAGGCCTCAGACACCGCTGATCGGAGCACTCAGCCACGTCCATTTCATGCACTTAGGAGCATAAACTGGTTGCGATCGTTACATTTCTCCTCCAGACTAAATTACTGATGCATCTGCACCTTAAGATTTTTCACTTTCAAAGGATACCTTTGTTCTTTTTCAGTTAGTTTGAACTTGATTCTAATATGTGTCACATACAGTATAGAAGTGTGGCTGTACCAGTAATAGTCCTCATTGACGTGTTTTCTCAGCCTATGACAGTCAGCTTTGTATCCCTTGTAAGACTAAGGGGTGGCTGAGAGGTTGAGATTCCTCCACTCAAGGAGCCAGAGCATTAAAAAAGAAGCCAGGAAGTATCTTCATTACATAAACAGTGTACCTAAATATAATGATAATATTCAGATGTGAGTGTGCGAAAGTGCATTCTTTTCCAGTAGGGAGATGTGGTGGAATTCATTGAATAGCCTACTTCCTTAAAAATGGAGCAGCCAAATTTACTTCAATATTAGATAAAAGATTCTTACTGATGTTACAGAAGTTGAAAATTACCATTTCAATTTATTTAACTTTTCTATGTAGAAATCATTATTCAGACATGACTTCAATTTACAGTGATTTGCTTATTCAGGACCCCTGGTGGCTGCAGGGCCCAAAACAGAAAATAAGTTCACCTTTACTTTTGAAATAACTTTATTTGTATTTTTGTCACAGAGAAAGAGTTTATACATATACAACAAATTGGGAAATCAAACATGGTTGAAAGTCCTCATGATCAATAAAAGACAAAAAACACATTATTACAATTTATAAGGAGATTCAATGCCAGGGTTTAAGTGTGTTTTGCTTTATACTTAATTATTTAAAATTTTAAAGTTCAGTTATCTTTTTGAGCACCACCTTTGTGTATTTGAGAATTTATGCAAAATAAATGTGTCTTTATTTCACCAAATAAACAACTCAAACTGAGCTGAGCTGTGAGAGCTGAGTAACAGATGTTAAACTGTGGAACATATGTAAATTCAGAAACAATGCATCCATGTTTTCTGGGAAAATATCAGGAAGTGCATTTGAATGCAAGTTAAAGTGTTACGCAAAATTCAGCTCTTATTCCTAACTCTGGGGTCTCAAATGAGAGCCTATGTTTCACAAATGAACTGTGTAGCACTGCAGCTTTGTGCCTTTATTCATTCACAGTCACACTTGTAATATCGATTTGTTTTTGTAAAATTATGTTCATCTAAGACAGTGAAGTCAAATTGAACTGAGAGCACTGACAATTTGGTCATTACTAATGTAAGTTAAAGGTCAGAGCATAGACTGTTTGGTGAATTCACTTACTATCTAACAGAGCAGAGAGCAGCCATGATGTCAGTGTCCTGAAAACAGGATGAAACTCCGATTTATTGGTTTACAAAGTACACAAAATTCCTTCCGTATTCATATATCATTAATAGAATGCTCTCCCTTATTTGTGCATCATAATGCAGCTTTAACATTAAGACTCAACATCAACAGGTGTACATGCATAATTAAATAAACAAAAAAACAATGGTATTAGAACATATAAAATTGCATAACTCATTCTACCAGCATTGTATTTTTTAATAAAAAATAATTATTACTAAGAAAAGGTTAGACAAGCAGTAAACACAGACAGGGAAGATGCTTCAATTATTTACTTGATCCACTTGGAAAATCAAATCAACTTTTTTTTTAGATATTAAGATGAAAAAACAAAGTCGTGTTTCTGAACACAGCATGTGTGCTGATGGCAAACAGACAGATGCCAGTGGAGTGCATACACAAAGTACTGGAAGGGGGAGGGGCTAGTCATATAAGCCATTTTCAGACATGAACTCTGGAGGAATGTCCGTAGAATTGGGTCCGGCCTTCTTTCGGAGGTTACCTTTCACACATGAACAACGCAGCTAGGACTCTTGGCTCAGACGTGTTCAAAACAACACGAAAATCTCCAGAGTGTTCAGGTGAGGGGAGGTGCAGCAGGCAGAAGCAGGATGTAATAGATTAATTCCGCAACAAGAGATCATGTGTATTTGTTTACAGCAAATCAACACCCGCCCTTATCACCCAGAATTCTCTCTACCTTAGTCGGTGACATCTACGTGTATGGAACACTTTTTCATCCACAGATATTTTTCTTCTTTAATTTTTGCTTCTGTTGCGTGATCAACACACCCACTTACTTGTAGTGAATGATGCAGAGGATCTCCTGCTGCGTTCTTACATCAGCTCCTTCGGACATTCTGCTGAGTTTTTACAATGGGACTGGCCGGAGAAACTTCAGGTCCAAGGGATCTCACTCTGACATTTGCATTCTCAAATACAGCCCCTCCGAAGAATGTCCGTATGTTCTCAGGAGTTCAGTGCATGTCTGAAAGCAGCTATACAGTACAACAGAACAATACTCTGGTCCCAAACACTGAAACAATAACACCACCCTGAGCTAAAATATAATGACAGCTCCAATTCATAAATGCATTAACAAAATGCATAGAAAGGTCTGCATCCAAATCCTCTGATCTGAATTGTTGTTAACAAAGGAGAGTCAACAGGGAGAGGACATGAGGGGAAATAAACACAACCTAAATATGTACATCCAAACAATAGTAGAGCACTATCATTACATTGTTTTGTTGCTTTTTTTCCTCCAGTTGAAGCTCAAGTTTATTGGTATGTTTGTGCTGAGGTAACACTTCCAGCAGAGGATGTTAGGGTCTTTACTTGTGTTCCAGTCGCAGTGGCTGCTCCATACCATTAATGGTTAATGACCGCAAGTGCCCGTCCTCCTCCACCTCCACCCGCTCCTGACCATTCTCCACAATTCTGTAGGAGGAAAGAACCACAGGGGGGAAAGGGTAAGGAAGAGAAGAGCTTTGAACCAGGCTTTATTAATCTAGTAAAAAGGTTTTTTCTTCACTGAGCAAATGTCCCATAATAACTTTATTTAAACACGTAGAACTCAGAACTCTTTAAAGCCCCTAAAGGTTTTAACTGGTTATGAACATGTCTTATTTTAATAATGCTGCCTCTTTATGACATAAGAGAAGAGACAATCAGGGAGAAAATTAGCTTTTTCTGTAAACTATTCTCAATGGTTGGGACGGATTACCTGCAAGGTCAAAACAACGATTTACGGCAGTCATTTAGGAGAAGGGAGAGGAAACAGAAGCCGGGAAACGACTAGCTAAATGCTAGGCTAAAGGAAACCCATACAGAACAGCCCCCCGAGCCTGTTCCTCGACAACTCCAGGTCAAGATGGATGAGATCAGTATGAGAATTATGATAAAATACCTCATCTCTATGCATTCTGCAAACAGCTGTGTGTAATGATGTGGTTTGATATTCCAGTCAACTTTAAGCCCCTAAACATTCACTTGGTATTGTCTGAAGTGGGATGTTCCATCTGCCCACAATAATTATCTGTAAGTATGGATTTCTCGTACCTGAAAACATTTAGTCCACGGAGGCACCAAAATTAACAAATATGAAGTTCCCTGTAGGAGCTTTAAGAAGAGCCACAATGCTTGGATATGTCATGTTGTCTACAGCAGTGTTGTAGCCACGTCCCAAAAAAACATAAAACCCAGAACTGCTAACACACCACTAAGGTTGGGTATCACTTGGGTTGTTTGCCAATTCCTCTGCGAAATCAATACTTTTGAAACGGTTACGATGACTGAACGGTGCCAGAACCGATACCTTCTTTTAAAGGAGCACAAAACGATGGTCGACAATAAGAACAGCTTTTTTGAATTGCTAAGTTCAAAGTTGCTAATTGGAAGTTGAAATTTGATTAATTAACTTTTAACAGTTTAAAATAAACAATGTACAAGTGGAGTGCAAAACTCTTAACACATTTACAAAACTAAATACATAAAACCTAACGCAACAACAGCAATTAAACACTAAATAACTGTTTCAGTACTTATCACATTAAGAGACTCAGCTCAGCATTAAACTCATCATCAGCACTGTCAGCATGTGCTTGGCATGGGGTCATGCAGGAAGTCAAACATGATATATCCCGCTTTCAAATGTATCTTTATGCAACAAAGTGACAAATTAAGTTTGTCGTGTTCATCCTTGTACATGGAATTCTCAAAATGTTGCTGCATGTCCTGGTATCGGAATCCTTTCACATGAAATACAACCACACTCATTTAGCTGTGGAAACTTTGTTACAGGGTCTATCTACCTTTTAGTAGTGATCTTTCTGCCGTTGATGATCTTGGTGGAAGTGGACACAGAGCGGAAGTTGCCCATCCCTCCTCCACCTCCTCCCCCAAAGGATGAGGAGGAAAAAGAGGTGAAGCCTCCACCTCCCAGACTGCCCATTGTTGCCATCTGACCCATGTGACCCATATGACCCATGGTGCCCATGGAGCCAAAAGAACCAAAGCCTGAGGTGAAAAGGAGAAAGACTCATTGAAGCAGATGACGATGCTGTGTTCATTCCTGAGCTTTCAGGGCAAAAATGTTTTTGTAAATATTCTCTTTTCACTTGGGCACATCTTACCAGGGTCAAAATGTGAGAAGCCAGCACCAAAGGGTGGGAAACCAACAAAGCCTCCAAAAAATGAGCCACCTGCCCTGCTGCGATTTGCCCGACTATGGTGCTGTCGGCTGCTGCCAAAAAAAGGATCCTCGCTGAAAGGATCTGCACCTGAAGGAATAGGGAGGAAAAGAAAGGAGGTTATGCTTCAGGTTGAAACTCCTCTACATCTGCTTTTTAGTGAAAACAGATTTAGTGATGTCAGTTTGAACAACTTACCAAAAAAGTCAGCAAATGGGTCCCTGCCCCCGAAGAATTCCCTGAAGACATCTTCTGGGTTGCGGAATGTGAATTGTTCATGGAAATGATCTCCATTGTGGAAGTGACCCCCTGAAACAGGTTTAGGAAAACTCATGTCAATTTGAAAAAACTGGATGGAACCCCCAATATAACTGAGGAAGTCAATTCTGCTGTCACCGTTTTCCCTTATTTAGTAGAATGTCATGTTTCATATACATTTTCTTTTAGGTTGAAGCAAAAAAATACTTTGGTTACTGGTTAGTTTTATGTAAGTTTATTAAATGTACCTCTTCCTCCATTACTCCCCGTCAGTCCCTCTTTGCCATATCGATCATATATGCTCCTCTTATTTACTGGAAGAGGAAAGTGAAACATTTCCAAGTGTTAATAGCAACAAACAAATTCAACAAATAATAGAACCAGTAGGATCCCCGAAGAGGAAAAAGGAATCGTGTGCTTCATTAGAACTGCTCTACTGCCCTCAGACTGATGCTATTAGCTTCACTCCATTAACTCTGCAGTGTGTCCCATGGTATCTGTTCATTTGCAGACTTGTACAGACACTTGTGATACGAACCATCTGACAAGACTTCGTAAGCCTCTGACAGCTCCTTGAACTTCTTTTCAGCATCCTCCTTGTTCTCTGGGTTTTTATCAGGGTGCCACCTCAGGGCCAACTTCTTGTACCTTCACAGGGACAGAGGAAAGATGACTTGTACTGTTTTCTTGTTTTAACATCTTATTAATGTTAAAGGTTCAGTGTGAAGAATTTTGTGATATCCAATGTTGAAGTTTCATGTTGCAGCTGAACACCCCTCACCTCACCCTGCCCTGCCAAACATGAAAAAGAACCTGTGGTAGCTTCAGTTGTCATAAAATCTGAAAAGGTGTTTAGTTTGTCCAGTCTGGACTAAAGTAACAAAACATGGCGGCCTCTGTAGAGAGGGTCCCCTCGATGTAAATATAGTATTTGAATTATTATATTTGAAGTATTTGAATATAAAGGGCCTTTTCTGGGGAAAAGAAAACTACAATTCATACAATTTAGAACATCCTGAGGATTATTACACATTCAATTTCTGCCAATAGATCCCTTTCACCAAAATCTTACACACTGAACCTTCAAATGTTGTTTCTTCTTATATCAATGTTGTAAATATTGTAATTTTGTAGAGGTGTTCAGCCACATCTATTGTATCTCTGTCGGCCCTGGGAGAGGGATCCCTCACGTGTCACCCTCTCTGGGGTTTCTAGGTTTTTTTCCCCTGTTAATAGGGTTTTTAGTAGCTTTTCCTTACCCTTGTTGAGGGTTAAGAACAGAGGAAGTAGCACCTTGTTCAGCCATATGAGACATATTGTGATTTTGAACATGGGCTGTACAAATAAAAAATGTCTTTCTTTCAAGGATCCTACTGTTTGCCATTATAGCAAACCTGTTTCAAGTTATATATATCAGCTTCTTCAGCTGTTGCTAAAAAACTGCAGGAGTTATATTATAGGACACAGAGGAGCATGCAGTCCAGCATTACTGTGCATTATTTTATCTCAGTGTTACAGAGGCCTCACAGTTCACTTATCACTGTCTACAGGTGTATGACATTACTGCTACAGAAACATGGAGAAGGAAGCGCAATGAACATATACCAGACAGTCAGAGTTTTAGCACAACTGTCAGTAGGTGAATTGTAAATATTACTCGGGATTAATCAGTGAGTTGTTAAGAGAAGAACAGTCACATCCACACTAGTACTATTACACATAGTAATAACAGATGACCCAGTGCAGTTTGCTCTGCTCTTACAGATGGACGATAGAGCATAGAGAGGTATGAGTACAGAGGCAAGAAGAGGAGGAGAGGAAATGGCAAAGACAGATGAGACAAAAATAAAATCTCGTATCAGAGACGTCTGAATGGGACCCATTTTGAGTTATTATTACAATGTGTGCTGAACTGTTTCAGAGCTCCACAGCTGAGATTATCTTTCAAACATGATGAACTCACGCTTTCTTTATGTCATCCGCAGACGCATCCCTCCGCACTCCTAACACCTGGTAGTATTCCACCATGATGAGTGGATGAGAAACCTGAAAACACAGAGAGCTGCTGACAAATGTTACACATAAAGTTGCCTTAAATGGCTTCTGTCCACCGTACACCAACACAGCACTGAAATGACTGTCAGTGCTAAACCACTGGTTAGTGGCCTGGATCTTACACTGTGTCCACCATGCCAAATCAGATGTGACCAGATTGCTGTTGTGATAACTCATTCAGACTGCTTGGGGAACTCCAATCATCCACTAAACACTTCTCCACTTATCTCTGTCTCTCTGCCCCCCCCACAATCATTTATTTATTTTAATACATGTCGATGACTGTGTCACTTTGTACTCCCATAGTCCCTCTCTCTCTTTTTCTCTCTCATTTCAGATATCTCTGACCCCGGAACCTCAGGACAACAACTATTACTATTGTTACCATTATTAATTACAATAGTTCAGTCTTAATTATTAGATGAATTGTGCCTGTTATCAATAATAATTAATAAGCCTTTACAGTGCAGGTTACCTGGAGACTCTGTAGATGAAAGCAAGCGTGAATAGTTGTTTCTGTCAGCCCAATGATAGGATGGTAACCTGTCCCCCACCTCTCATTCGATTTCACCTGGGACTGGCTCCAGCCCCCCCCAACAACGCTCAAAGGATTAGCTGTACTGCATGTGCTACAAAAGGGGCAATTATTGTAACAGCAAATACATATTTCCAGTTTTACAAAAGCGGGACAGCCAAGGTGTTATGCCATACTGCTGACAGCATTGACATGCATTTCCTGCAGGAAGCTCTTGGTTTAGGAGGCTAATCAACAGCTATTCTAAGTGAGCACGCTCCACACTGATACGATTGTGCCAAAAAGGATAACGGCACCGACGTACAGCAAGGTCTTCGTCCTGGTTTGACTCAAAGCAACGGCAACCGTCAACGTGTCAAATGTAAGATTCACCTTTCAATACAAACCACATCTGACGGACTGAAACACCGACCTCTGCTCTCAAGCCTCCCGAGTGGCGCCTGCTTGTTTACCTGTGACCCTGAATGGCTGCTGCTGCTGCTGCTGCTGCTGCCTGGCTAACGCCGATGAATAGAAAGAGCCACCAAGTGTATGGCTAGCTGGGGTTTATCACCAGCACAGCTTTGAATTACACTGCATTCAGCAACTCCAACCGGAGCACATAAGCACACTGAAACGCTTTTGTTCGTCGCGCTGGCTGCTGATATTAGTGGACCAAACACAAGCTGAGCGCTAGCTTAGCAGTAAACATCATTAGCTACATTAGCTATGCTATCAATGCTATACTTACCAAATTCAAGTGTAGTTGTCTGTGACCTCAGCGGGAATATAGGACAGAGGCGCGGGGTGTTACATCGGGTAAGACATGCGCTAAACAGGTTTATTCATGGTGGGCAGTGAATGGTCCTCAAATCGCATCTATGGATCAGACGATGCGTTGTTTCCCAGTTCTTCTTCCCTCTCTGGTGGTTTGTTGGCGGTGGTTAAAGTGTGTGTGGGCACGTTACTGCCACCAACTGGACACAGCAGGAAATGGACACAAAACACTGCAATCAGTAAGGAACCATCATACCCAAATCTCACTGTGCCTCCTCAGCATATACTGATCATCACTGGTAACTTTAATCTCACAAGTAGGCTCCACGTCCTTGGCTGTGCCACGATCAGCGGCTTGGGCAGCCATTGTTTCAGTTTAATTTACTGACTTGACTTCGCTGCAGTGGTGAAGGGAAATAAATGATAGTGCCAAGTAGTCATCATTGAGAGCTAGGACAGTCAACTATTAACTGCAGTGTTCTTATTTACAAATTGTATCAACTGGGTGCAATGACCAGTGAAAACTCCATTCTGATAATTAGTCACTGTTTGACATTATTTGATACTGACCATTGAAAAATATAAATAAAATTCACAGGTTAAGTGACAGGCATTTGTGTGGAGCCACTTTGATTCCAGTGTTATCTGTGTTGTGTAAAATGAAAAGCAAGAAAGATGAAGAGAACGAAGAACAGAAGCAAAAGTGAGGAGGCACTTCCTGTGAAGCTTTGAACTCTAATAAGGAGTCATGTCAGTCTGTTTTAACAAGTACAATTTTATTTTTTGTTGAGATTGGCATGGGATTAGGATGGAAAGAAAAACACATACACAAAACAGCAAATTGTGTTTAATAGGGATAACAGTATTTGGATGGACAAAGAGAAATGTGTTTATGTTATTGTGTCTGATGGTGGTAAGGCTGGAGATGCTGTCATGATTATTAGTTTTATTTGAGCAGCTTTGCAGTTGCCATGGAGGTCATGGTAGTCATCGTTGTCATTGTGATGGTGGGCACGGCGATGTCTTTGAAGATGGGCTGTGTGACACCAGAGTAGGACACTTTGTTCTCACTCAGAGTCCCGATGATCATCTGGCGCATGTCCCTGCTGGCATCACCACGCACTGCCAGCAATGCCTGGATGTGCTCCTCCCTATGGAGCGTAGGGGAGACAAAAACCTTAGCAGTGTTTTGGTAATGTGGCATCATCCGGCTCAGTGATCCCCACACAGTGGGTGCTCACAAAGCACCATAATGACAATTCATAAGATTCATGTAAAAACTCATCCAAGAGACTTGTATATGTGGTGAAATCTATAGTTTTATAATTTTATCATGTGCTTATTAAGTACCCTGGTACTGTGCATGCTGGACTGCCTTCATGGATCACTGTGACAATGTGCATGTTTCATACTGTTGAAGTTCAGCTGCCTGTACCAAGAAACCGGATTTGAGGGTTTTCAAGTAAAAGTCTAATTTATCTCTAGGTTTTCAGTCAGGGAAATCTCTAGGTTTTCTGACAGGGGAAAAATAGCTTACAGTTAATGGTGTATTAATGAAGAGCAGCAGATATTTTTATAGATTAGGGGAATCATTTTGCTATTCCAGATTTTCAGTGTGTCCACTCCCGTATTTTTCTTTTCTCAACCCAAGTCTGCACAGAGTGCTTCCAGTTAATGAGGGAGTTTTTTTCGGTCCACAGTGGCCAAAGCGCTTGCTTGTTGTCCGAACTGTTAAGTTTCTCTATAATATTTTTTTAGGTTTTGACCTTACTATGTTTAAGTGGCGTGAGATAATTTGTTATGATTTGGCACTATAAAAATGAAACTGAATTAAATGACTAAAATCAATGTATTTGAAATATAGAGTGTGTGTGTGTGTGTGTGTGTGTGTGCATGTGCGTGCGTGTACCTGATGTCAGGATATTTGGACAAGAGAGTGGTGACTTCAAGGTACAGTAGTGTGGGGTCGGTCAGCTTAAAAACTTCTGCAATGGCAGTGATGGCACCACAAAGACGGTCTGTGTCTTCACCCTACAAAAGCACAATCAACCAAAGGTTAGGCATGCCCCTCCAAACTTCACAGGTTTTCCAGGTTATATTGTCTAAACAGTGAGAGCAGCAGAACAGCAACAACCTCCGTCATTGTGCACACTGGATCTGTTCAGCTACAATACAGCAGTGTACTCATTCACTGTACAGTCAAGGACAGGCAGACAGGGTTTACATGGCTGGTTCCTGTGGTTATTAGATAGTAATGACATATCAACCAGCAAATCTAATAATTATTGGATCTCAAACAGGTTGTTGTATTCAACACATGGCAGTAGTTTACCAGCCACTTCACACTGCGGTTTGCTCTAACATTACAGCCTCAGGGATAAAATAAATAAAATAACATAAATGTCCAAGGGGTTGGGGGTTGATTAAATACACTTACTCTTGTGCAAGAAATTTGCATGAACCTATTTTAATGTATCATTATCCATCTGAGCAACAACTAATTGACTAGTTGACTAATGTCCTGAACTAATGATAACCAGTTATCTATGAAAATCAACCCTACACAGTAGCTAATATAATTATAATGCATGAATAATGTTGCAATGTCACAATCCATTATATGTAAACTTACAGCCGCCAGTTTTCTGAAGAGGAACTTGAACTGATCAGCCTCTTTGATCATCCTCTCTGCTCCTTCCCTCCTCTCATCAGCGTTTTTAAAGGTGATCCTCTTCTGCATCACTGCTTTAATGTACTCCACCACCACCCTGCGCAGGGCCTCGCTTGTCATCTCCTGCGTACACCACAGCCAACATGACATTAGATCTTATGAAGAATCTTTATTAAGAACACAAGATGGCACTCAAATCTCTACCACAGCCACGGATCTGTGACAATATTAGATTTCTACATGTTGGATTTTTTTTCAAGTCAGTCAGTTCCACACTGACAAACACATCAAACAAACTTAATGGAGACACCCTGCTAAGTGCCTCAGGTCAGTGCCATTTCTACCTGATTGAAGGGTTTCTTTATCTTGTTGAAGTCATTGAAGTAGTCCTCCACTGTCACACAGATAGTGTCCACAGCATGAGAGCCCATCAGCCACTTCCTGGTCAGCAGCTCATTCAGGTGATTCTGGTAAATGCATAGTCAAAAAGAAACTAATTAAATGGATTATTGATCACTCCAGTATTCTTATGTCAAAGGTTGGTTTTGTACTTTTTTTTTTACTCTCAATTAAGATAGAATGCAAAGGGTGCTTTAATTGTCTTGAGCTTATTTATGCATTGGCTAGTGCACACATGTGGATGTAGTACCTTTGACAAAATAAATGACATCAATTTAATAATACCATCTGTGAAGACACTGCAAATATGTTTTATAGGTGTAAACAACAATTTAACTTTGTTAACTACTTGTAAACCAACATTTCTACATGAGTTGTTTTACTTAGACTGGGATAAAACTGATGAGGCAGAATTCTATTTTACTATTATTTTAGTTAAGGATACACCCATTCAAAAGTATCGAATAAAATACCAAATAATCCGTGGGTCACTCACTACAAATCCGTCTACTATGCTACTCAAGAGGGAAAAAGCCTGAGATTTAAATTGTTCTGTATATAGAACAAAGACTTTGCTACAAATACAACAAACACCTTTCACATAAACAGTAAATACAGTACAGTTGAAATGTCCTTACGTCAAGGTCTAGAAAGACTTCGTCCAATAGGAACTGACATCCCTCCTTAGCCACCTCATTGAGTGTCCTTTCTATAGCAGCATCACTGTCAGTGGCCTCTGGTGACTGAGAGTACTTCCTCTTCAGACTGTTGATGGACTCCCTGAGGAGCACACAATCAATTAATTAATTAGAATATGGTACACAGTAAACTACAGTGTAATAAGTAAATATGAAATACAGTGTGAAATTATAAATAAATTGTTGCCCTAATTGTTGGTGGTTAAGTGTGCACACTTCAAGGATACATTTCTGATTAAAATGTTTAAGCATGAAAACCATACTGTCAAATGGATCAATTCGCATTAAAGACTGTGACAAGATTGAACCCAACATGGTAAGAAGAAGGGCAAGGACACCGTAAGTACAAAATGACTGGGAAACACTGCCTTGAGACAGCATTTGGCTTGGAAACAAAGATAAAATGCTACTTTCCTCATTTGCACTGAGATATATATATTTTTATTTATTTAAATTAGGGTTTAAGCCATAAAGGGAGAACCAATTTTAGAAAATGCCATGCCTTGAAATTTGACAGACAAGTTCAGCAGAATGTGCTCAACAAAGAGGCCTCTTGGCCAATAAAAGTTGACCTTCTGGTTAGAGGATGATCACTCTAACCCCTGAGCCACAGCCCCCCCTTGAAAGTCAATTTCTTAACCCCTTAACTGGACAGTTTTAACTTTTCCACTTATAACCCAACTACCCTTTTCTTGTTCAGTGAGATAAGTGAGCTCTAGTTTGTCCTCTCAGTATTTCAAATCTGGGCTGGAATGGTGAAGTGTTGTTTCACATTGCTGCTTTTAACAATTGCCATGGTCTCATATTATGAGACACACTGTTTTGAAAATGAACATGTAAGAGTCAGTTCAATCTTGATTTCACTGTCTACCTTTCTCTTCTTAAAACATGCCATGTAAAGATACTTTTCTTAATTTTCTCTGACTCACTGTTTATTCATCCTCCTCTCAGCTGCACATTCAACACCTCCAGTTGTAAAGGGTTAGAATTCTTCTCAGAATTCACAGATCTGATAGGCTGAAGGGCGTCACTTGATATGATTTACTATGCATCCAATTGTTCCCTGGGCTGTTAATTCAGTGCCGAAAAGGCTAGAAAAGCTTTGCTGGTTAAAATACAAACACTGTGTCAAAATTTGACAAAAATATTTCCTTTCAAACTAACTCTTGAGAATTTCAAGTTCAGCATCTTGCCTGAAGAGGCTTCAGAATGCAGAGTGGGGGAGACCGGGATCAAACACTCCAACATTCTGGTTAGTGGATCACCCTCTCCATCTCCTGAGTAGCAATCCCATGAAACAGCTTAAATTCACCCACATCAATAACCTTAGGATTTGATGGTGAAACTTTTGACATTCTGACAAAAATGCACATTTACATTTGAGTGTTAACACAAGTGCATGGACAAGAATGATTCTTACTTGAATGTCTGGCAGTTGTTGATGATGGCTATCATGTACTGTACGTAACACTGAGGCAGCTTTCTGTCTCTCAAGTGGTCTTCTTTGTAGGCCACTGCCTCTTCTTTGTACCTGCACACAACACAAACATCTGTGAGATTTACAGTGATAATTAATATTGTTGCAGGCATTATACAATTGTTCACTTTTTACATAGAAACAAAATTATAAATGTAATTATTCTACCTATGTTTCCATGTTATGTCTTTCCAAGGGCCCAGCACATACAGGGGCTCTCAGAGAACACTATTTTATTATTATTATTATTAAAATTAGTTACTCAATGCAATTAAAATTATATTTGCATCTATGAACAAATTGTGTAAATAAACTTTTGGTTTGTTTCACCATTTTTGGCAAAATTATCAGGATAGCCTTTATATTTCCTTCCCCTCTCTGGTCACTGCATGGTTCAGTCTTGCTTGCTTTCTATTAGGTGCTACAGGTGCTAATGCATTTCCTTGTATAAAACTAGTCCTTAAATAAATACCAGTATTATACAGTATGAAGTTGTGCATCTCCTACAAATATTTCAGAATAAAAGCTTTTTAAAAACAAATGAATGGATTCAGCCAACAGAAACCTGGAGATCTTTTATTCTGAAACAGGTACAGGAAGTGTTGCAAACATTTATGTTTTGGCTTTTGAAATTTAAGTCATTGGCACAACTGGGAGAAAAAAGTTAAGAAGTAGAAAATGTGAACAATGTAAATTAACTTATCTTTAAAAGATCTATTTGAATTTAAAAAAACACCACACCGAAATCATGAATAAATCCCATGATTCTAAAATGATATGTTCAAAAGATTTTCACATTAAAAAGAAAGTCAAAAATACCTGATGAGGAAAGTGTTCATCTGTTTCAGGCATAGCTTCAGAACTTGCTCTTTGAAATCCCCATCAATCTGTGCAGCAACTTGAAGGTTCTGCTCAAACATCTGACAAAGAGTGGTGTGAAGATATATAAAAATGAGGTAGAGAATTGGTTAAATTACTTTTGTGCTCTTCAACAAAATGTTTTTATCACTCACATCAGCAAGCAAACAAAAAACAGTGGCTAGAGGAGATATTCAAACCTTTTTTGTTAGTAAACCAAATGTCACGATGGCTCAATGTTCACACGTGTCCAAATTGAAATTAAAAATTACTGTAGCTCATTTATCAATTTTGTTATAGCGAACACTGCAAAATTATTGTATGCATGCACCATGTAAATAGAAGATACCCTGATATACACAAAGACAATTTACTGCAGTAGTCTTTTAGATCTTAAGATTATAACAAGCACAAGGCCTTAGTGAGTCAGCCTTCAACTGAAGTTGGAATTTCTAGGAGGATGTTGGTATGCAAGAGTACAATAATCACGGGCCTGTACTATGAAGCAAGTTTACTAGCTTATCAGGGAACTTCAGGGGTGACTTTGTTACGTTGGGAGTAAACTCAAAACTGCTCTCAACAGTTTTTGTTCATGGTTAACTCGGCGTTGCCCTATATAAGCTGTCCCATGCACATTTGATAAAAACTAAATAGTTTCACAATAAACTCCACATGAGACAATGTGAACTGCATTTTGACACAAACTATAATGATGTAATGACAAACATATTTACAGTATTGATTCAGATGACTTACTGGAGATATAACCACACTGTATTTGTACCTGCACTTTTTATAGCATCTTAAATGCTCTGTTGAAATAGAAATGGATGCATTTCTAAAAAAGTTCCACATATTTGATTCTTTTTTCATTCCTCTTCTGTGTGAAATTCTCTTATCTTGATTCTTGGATTTTGCTCTAGATAGCGACTAGCTATCATGTATATGCACTGCCAAAGTGTTGTTGTTTTTTACTTTTTGACTGAGCAATAGTAATTTCTGCCAGTGCAATAAATAGCTAATGTGCAAAATGAAATATACTGTATCTCAGAAAAAAATCTTAAGGCCAGAGTGTCGTTCCTGAGCCAGCACCTCAATCCCAATAACAATGTTATTCATGTTTTTATTCAGGATCAGGAATACAGCAAGGTCGGAAATGAATTGAGAGTGTGCGTGTGTGGGGGGTACCTGAAAGACAATGGCAGGCAGTGTGGTCTGGTAGTATCCGTCTTGGTCAGCCTCAGGCTCTGTTTCTTTCTGCCAGTCTTTTTTATCTGTTTCCAGGGCCTTCCTCAGCCACCCTGTTATATTTGACTGAAGACATGGAAAATCATACTTAGCAAAAACACCCAAACTCCTGTGACCCTAATGACTCATGCAATAGCAGAGTGGGTCTACGCTTTACAGGTATTAACAAGCTATTCACAAGTTGACTGGGGGTTCCAATGATTTAACATAATAACTTTCAACGCAAGTACAGACCCATAGAGGTTAAATACCTTAAAACTTCCCATTAGTTGATTAGAAGTGAAGAAAAGTCTTGGATGAGAGATGACAAGAAACACAAGCAAGTCCAGTTGACCATGTAAATTTTTCTGACGCCAACGAAAGGATAGTTTTTAACATTGTTTCTGTGCCACAGTCAAAGGGTTAATCTACATTCATTTTCCTAATGTGAATGTTTAGTTGACTATTTAATCGCCCTGCACAGTACAAGGCTGAGAGAGGAATTGTGACATAAAGCCAAGTAGCCAGAGAGGAAGATTAAACACGTGTATTATCAGTGAAAATGGTAAATGTATTTATATAGTGATTTTCTCATCTTAATGACCACTTAAAGAACTTTACAGTACAGTTTTTTTCTATTTACACACACACACACACACACACACACACACACAGCACTTTCTTTATCACACATCCATCATGTACTGCCAGACAGGGGCACTTGGAGTTCAGTATCTTGCTCAGCATCGCTTCAGCACACAAAATTGGGGAGAGCGGGATCAAACTGAACACCATCGTGTTGCTGGTTACCTCCTGAGCCACAACCACAGCACTCACGGTTTAAATATGTATGATGTGTATAAAGTCTACAGACTAAATGAGTAATTTAGTGAAAATGTATTAATTTCCCTCTTGGTGTGTGATGCTTACTGTAAAAGTCTTGACATATTTGCTGAGCAGGTCATTCACCACATCCTGAGGCAGCAGGGGTTCCAGCTGGTGGATGTCACACTCTGAACAGAGCTCTGGATGGCCCATCATCTCCGCACTGGAACGTACACATGCACAGACCCTGACTTATTAACATTTCCATCTGCAGATGCCTCTTGGATTCTGTAAGCTTGTGATAACACATAATAAGTTGAGGCAAGCACCCATCTATACATACAGGGTTTTATTCATTGTCTAATTTCTTATCCAGTTCACCATGGAGAGTTGTTGAACAGACACCATGGAAAATACATCTGAATATTGACAGTATACACTAGAAATGCACAGAACCCTTTGTTGTGCTTAGTCACTAATGAAATTCTGTCTTTGAACTTTGAAAGTCCAAAATTACATACCTAATTCACATGCAGCTAGTATAAGTATGATAATTTATTTGTGTACCTCTTGTATGTGTTGAGAACCCAGGTTAACAAGGACACAATCTCATTTGCCTCCAAGTCCTCAGCAGCCAGTTCTTTGACACGAGTGGACACAGCATTGTGGTAGAGACTGAAAAACCTGAGACACACATATGCACAATTGCATGTTTATGTTTAAATGGTTTGTACACATGCACAAATACACACAAAAAGAGAACATATACATGTATATTTAAACATATATGTATATGTGTGAATATATATATATATATCAGGGGCGGCTGGCCAATAGAGGGCGATAAAAAAAAAAAGATGACAGTGATAAATTATAATAACATTATTTTTAACATTATCATAACATCATTTTAAAAATGCATACAATTATTCAAATTCTTGAGACAGTTTGTCCTGCCTGCTGCCTCTGTGTATCATAGCTAGGGTTGCAAAATTCCAGGAATTTTCAAAGTTGGAAACTTTGTATGGGAATTAACAGGAATTAACGGGAATAAATCTGAAATTTACAAAATTGGAGGTTGGCCCTCAACAGGGAACTTAAATATAGTTGGGGAAAATATATTGTAGCATAATCTTAGCTAAAACAACCAGATTTACTTCACGTACACTCCTCAATCACATGCACACAGCACACTGCTTACTGCAGGGCTACTGTGGCCACACCCCCTACATGCACTTTGCATTCCTCCATCACATGCACATCTGATTTCAAGACTATTGAAGCCACACATTTGAGCCCGAGGACTATCTGAAGTCAAGTAAAAAATAAAAAAATAAAAAAAGGTGCTAAATGTAATCTATTTTTCATTTCATTGACCATTTAAGAGGCTACTCAAAATTCATGTTTTTGTTGTTCATTAAAGAATTGTTCATACAAGAAATAAAACTAAAGTTCTACTCAAATCAATCTGTTGAAATGTCATGTTTTTTTAAATTGTATTATTTTGCATGGATGTCTACTTATGACAAAATAAAAATATTTAAATTTATATTTGGATATGATCCAGTTTGTTTAAATTACCCCCAATTTACAGTTAATTCCCATAAATTCCCAATAATTCCCATAATTCTCATGGAAAGTTTCCAATTCGGAATATTTCCAAAATTCCCCACATTAACTTCCCATGGAAAGTTTCCGCTCCTTTGCAACCCTAATCATAGCCCAATCAGCTGCAGCGTCACACCACATTGCTCTTATAGACTTTTATTGTATTTTTTTTTTTTTTTTCAAACTGCAGGCAATGCAATCTCTATGGCTTCCGGAAGGGCATGCACCACTGGAGTTTCCTGTGTCCTCCTACCCTCTCCTACTGACCTGCTCTCACTTTGACTAATAAATACTCATCAGTTAGCAGGACCTGATCAGTACACGAAGTTTACTTAGTGTTTGTTTGATTCGCTCCAGAGTTTATGAGACTGCATTTAAACATCATGAAAAATGACTCGTCAACATGTTTTGCTCAGTACAAAACGAGACGTGACATGCATAGCAGGAACCTTCCATTATGATAAAATGAACAGCAGGTTGTGAAAGTGACAGGAGCGACACAGATACATTTATTTACCCATTAAATTAAACAGGTAACCTTAGCCATCATCGCAACAGTTGCCCCACCTGAGAAATTTTACAGGAGCTGCCACTGACATACAGTATATACAGAAGTTCACTCACACTCACACTCACACACACACACACACACACACACACACACACACACACACACACCATATATCTAAACACACATAAACATTCACATATATACATACATACAGATGTATAGGATAGATCACACTCAGTCTCACACACAATGGCAGCATACGTGGCAGTGGGGTTCAGAATCTACGTACATATACATATATACACTGCTCAAAAACCTTAAGGGCACACTATGGTCATAGTATAATAATACATTTTATTTATATAGCATTTCTTTACAAACAGTGTTTACAAAGTGCTTTGACAGCAAAGCAAGAAAAGTAAATTAAAAGCTGAAACAAAAAAGCAGTAAACTGACAATAAAAAGAGTGAACAAGTAAAATAAAAGTCGAAAAAGGAAACGATAATAGCACAGTATCACATAAAAGCAAGTATATAAATGTGGGTTTTAAGAAGTGATTTAAAAGAATTTACTGACTCTGTGAGCCTTATCTCCCCAGGTAGCCTGGGGCCAGATCCTGGCCTGCTTTAAAGACGATCAGTAAAATCTTATAATCAATTCTAAAATGAAGAGAAGCAAGGATCGTGGTGATGTGATGTTGCCTTTTAAGACCAGTGAGAAGATTAGCTGCTGCGTTCTGAACTAGTTGGAGGCGGGAAAGTGACTTTTGGTTTATGCCAGAGGAGGGAGTAAGAGCAGCCCAGTCTAGAGAAAACTAGTGCATGAACTACTTTTTGCATATCCGGGTGTTTAAGTATGGGTTTGATTTTGGAGATGGTTCTGATTTGTAGGAAGCTTTTTGTTTCATTTGTGGTTGGAAAATGAGTGATAGGTCAAACAGAACTCCTAGGTTTCTGGCAACGGCTTTAATTGACCAGGTGGCCAAGAGGAAGCATATAAATAGAAAATAAAATTGGGCCTAAAATTGAATCTTGTGGTACATCACAGGTAACGTTTGTTTAAGAGGATGTGTAATTACCTATGGTGACCGAGCAGGTTTGATTCTTTCTAAAAGATAAAAATCAAACCAACTAAGTGCAGTATCCTTGATGCCAACCCAGGTTTTAAGACAGTCAATTAAAATATCATGATCCACAGTATCAAAGTCTGCACTTAGTTATAGGATGATTCAATTGCTTCAATAAGAGGACTGTAGTGTCCTTGGGAGAGCCAAGTGTCAGTGATGATAAAAAAAAGTCCAAATTATTAAAAGGTATAAAATCATGGCATAAAAAACATTTTTTTAAGGATCTGATATTTAGGACCACATTTTTACAGGAGTGGAACTAAAAGACATCATTCGCTGGTGGGTCGATCATGGGGCCGATCATCCGGTCACTAAAGTAGAGGGGAGGTGTGTAATTCTGTTTGGTGTGTTCGAGCAGATTTCCATGTGCTAAATCAGCTGACAGCATCCCACCTCCCGCTCCGGATTGGACAGCCAGGTGTTCAGGCGAATCAGCCTGCTCAAACGCCCCAATACCCAGCCATGAGTGGGAACTGGTCCGGAGATCAGGATCTTACATTTTAGGGAACTGAGGGTATTCAAGGTGGACAAAGTCCCGTTTTAAGAGTTCAAATTGCTGCTTGGGAACGTCATTTGTGCTGACATGAACGATGACTGGGGAGTTGCGACGCTAGAGCAGAAGTTAGACCTGCAGCCGGCAACAATGCCGTAAGGGCTGGACCTGGGAGCATCTCCGCTGAACCTGGAGCATCTCTGCTGGAAGTAGAGTTGGAGCCAGGCGTTACATCATTGGCGCAACGAAGAGCAGTTGACGGAGTAGCACCACTCCTCAGGTGGATGTTACAGGAGGGATCCAACCTCAGGTGCGGAGGTGATGGGGAGAAGCTGTCTATCAAGTGCCGATGCAATTCCAGGTGGTTACTAAGGACTGGGAAGCCAGAGGGGGAGTTGCTGGCGGGCAAATTTATTTTCGGGGTGGATTTCCCAATGATGTTTGGAGCTGCAAACCCACCTGCTGCTGTGCTTACCCCGTTCACCACAGACACACCTTCAATGGGCTCAACATGCTGCGTAGAGCTGGCTGAGGCCTTGGGTTTAGCTTCAAAGATGATCCAGGGATCAGTCGAATGTCCAGGGGTAGCTCCCGGGGCAGCTCCCGGGGCTTTGGTGGTGACAGGTGAAGGACCATAGAATGGTGATGTTGTTATCCACCGTTACCGGAGCGGAGCAATTGTTGGAGCGGGCCAAGCTGGTCAAGTTCCTTGCATGTCAGGAATAAAGTTGTTTGGCCAGAGCAACAGTTGAGAAATCCAGGACCATTTCATTCTTCAGATGAGAGATGTTGTTTTTCAACTTTGACAAGGTAATATGGCAAGACTTCCATAATGGCAGTGTGTGACACACGTAACAATGGTCAATGGAAACAAAACTCATCAACACATTGAGGGCTTGATCCAAAACCCACCGAAAAACAAGTAAAAAAAATTGAAATGATGTTACAGGCAGCCATGTGTCGGCACATGTATCCGGACAGTAAATCTCCAGTACGGGCCTTTTGGTTAAGTATGCACTTGTACCGAACAAATGCAGCGAGTCCACGTGTGGAACTTATTTGTGCACATCTCAAATTCCGAGGGAACACTTTAGCGATGTGCGACTTAGGTGTTTTTATAGCAGCGGACATGAGATCGTTATCTGTTGTTGAGAACGCAGTGTTCAAACACACGCTATAAGGAATATAGCCCTGTTATGAAGTTCCCTCTCCTGCGCATTTTAGCTAGCAAGTCACACCGGTCCTTTATAAACCTCTGTCTCTAGAGTGAGAGTGTTCTTCACAGTGGAGACATCGTTAGTGCCAGCAGGGCATCAACCCCTCTCTGCAAACAATGTGGACAAGTACATTTTTTGACACATTCCTCAGCAGTCTGGGAGACTGAACTCTTACCAGTCAGTTGAACATGAGAGTGAACTGCCTCTTGTACCAGCTGCATTGAGCTAGATTCTGAGGCTGTTTAAAAGTGCATGATTTTCAACATATGCTGAACTATCTAAAGGAAATGTTAGGAATTAGGCCCATTACACTTCAGGATTACTTGGGCAGATAATTGGCAGGGACTGGCCTCCAGTTGGCAATGCCACTGCAATTTCTGGCCCATTTATCCTCTAGTGTGCAGCAGCCTTTGGAAAATAAAAAATATCACTATCAATATTCACTTTGTTTCAAGAAAGAAAAAATGATTAAATAAAACCATAAATTTGATGTGGAAAATCATTGAATAGGCTTGGTGAGAATGACTGAAATGTCTTTTCACTATAAATGTTAATATAAGGCCACTATAACGATTAAATTATGAAAAAAAGTTAAATTGTTGGCTGCTGAGCTGGTGAAAATATACAAAGGGCCAACAAAAGTGGGCTAGTGAGGGAATGTGTCTGAAACCTGTTCTGTGTTGACAGAAAAACAGTGTGATTCACTTTGAATTGTGCATCCATTACCTGTTGAAAGTGTTGTAGTGTGGGGGAAAGCACTGCACCATGAGGTTCTTCACAATGATGAGGTCATCCAGAACATATTTCCTGGTTATCTCGAGAAGACGAACCAGCCACATTTTATCAGCCTCTCTCGTCACCGACTGGGTGCCCTCAATGCGAGTGCTGACTGTTCCCTCCAACACCTACAACAGAGGCAGGGGGCAGAGTGAGCATGGCTCTGTCTGAGGTTTATTCCACAACAAGTCAAATCTAATCTTACCATGGATGAAAAACACACACTCAATGTAATTACATGTCAACATCTCAATGTTGAGAGTAAAATGCAATTAATACCTGTCTACGTGTTCAACAAACTATATGGCCTCTTACTGATGAAGGAAAACATTACATTAAATTCACCTTGAAATCATCTGTACGGTCTCAAAATGTATGTGAGACCATTTGAGTCTAGTTATGTTTTATGAGGACAAAGGTAGAACAAAAAAAAGCAGAAGATAAAAAGAATGAGGAGAAAAACTGACAGACAATTTAGAAAAATGAAAAGGAAAGAAGGTTGAATAAGATGGAAAACCCAACAGAAAGGATGAGCCAGATGAGGATGAAGGGATTAAAGAATGAATTCTCATCAGAAGTAGATGATGATGAGTCAGGTGAAGAAAAACAACTAGACGCAGGAGGCAAACTTGAAGGCAGTGGGCTAGCACTGCTACTTGAGTACAAGGGAATAACAAACTTCAATCCAATTGCCCAAATAATATTCTTAATAACTTTGAGTATGTCAAAAATGATGACTCCGATCCCACATCTTACCTCAAACATCTTGTCGATCCATTTTTTGGGTCGCCCAGGTGGTATGAACCCAGTCTGTTTTTTACGGTCAACCATACGCCGATCGATCTTCTCCTCCCTCTCAATGATACGAACCACTGACACCAACATTGTAGGGTCACGGCGAACTGTTACCATGGACCTCTGCAGTACCATCCATAACTGTTTTGCCAGGTCATCTGACAAGCCCTGAACCTGGAAAAGAACAAAGAGTGTAAACTGACTACCTCAAATCTTTAACTGAGGCGGCAACATAAATAATAATAAAAAAAAAATCATTGGTTTATTTTCAAGTGAAATGAACTGTCTAAAGTTTAAGACTAAATCTACTAACCCTACTACAATGAGGGTTACTGTTTGCAAATAAATTTATATTTCCAAATAGGAAGCTTTGTTTAAACGTATTTTATTAGTAATTGATGTTTCCTGCAGCAAGAATATGCTGTTCCCTAGAAAAGTCCTCCAACAACAAAGACATATTTGCGCTCACTGAAAGTGAAAATGTTCTATATCTACACACTGTTCTTGTAAAAATAAAGCTTTGTATTAAAAAAGACATGATAGTGTATCTGCACTAATGTCAGGATACAGGAAAAAAATTGACTGAAGGGCGTGTAACATGAACCCAGTTGCCCGGAGTTGTCCTTCCTACTCCAGCAAAAGACCAAGGCTGAGGGCGGAGCTTGATTTTATGCAAAGGCTCAATCAAAGGTCTGTTGATTTGGTTTTCTTTGGTTTGTATTAGGGCTGCATGATATCAGGAAAATGTGTGATAACCTTGTTGAATATCACAATGAGAGAGAGAGAGAGACTTTGTTACCTTTCCCTCAGGTTCTGGGACTATCATTAAGAAGCAACACAATTCTTTTATATTATCAACCACTCATAGTAATGAACTGACCTGGGACAAATGAGATCGCTAGAAGTTTCCACAGTAGAATTTATTCAGGAGGAGGCGGAGCTCTATTCTCTACTCCCGACAATGATTCATTGACGGAAAAAACGGTCAATAATCTGAATATCTTTGATTAATTATCTAGGGCAGCAGGCTTCATCTGATTGGCTAAATATATTGATATGCAGAGCGTGTTTTTATTCAATAATTATTTCCAATTGATTTTACTTTTGGATCCTTATTAGAACACCATCAGTGAAATCTGACAGATCCTCGAAATTACTCACACAACAAGAACATCATTGGAAGGGCTGAATTAGAGACGATAGCTCAACAATTTGTCGAAAGTGTGGGAACACTTGACAGTAAAGCTGCCAGAAACTGTTAGCTACACACTTTATAAAGTTGATTTCACATGGAAAAGCAGCACAACATCACTGTGATATGAATCCTAAAGAGAAAACATGTTGGAGACGGTCTTCTTCAGCTTTACACAGGTTTTCTTTGACGTTTTATCATGAAATGGTCAACAATTTTAAAGACTGTCGCTTCTCGGATTCAACGGGAGGAGAAAGAGAGAGCTCAGCGGTGGTTGAATTCAGCTCAGTACAGGTGTGCATCTTCCCTAGCCTCCAGTTCATTTATGATTCAGCAGTCAATGATTCGATTCACAACGATGCGTTTGATCACTTAGAACTGATCTTTATAAAAACCAGCTGAATTCATATTTATGTTCCTGGATAAATCGGGTGTTGCTTCTTCAGCAACAATGAAGTTAAAACACTGTGTTAGGTCGTAATCTGCAGGAAGAACTTTTGTTTGTGTGTGTGAATGTGTGTGTTCGTCTCTGTCCCTCTTCACACATGAACTGATAATGACATGTATTTAGTTAGAAATCGATGATGTCAGATCATGTCTTCGGGTCGTTCCGTCACTTAAACCCTCACGTTACGTCTTGTGTAGCAGGTTTAAACATGCGTCTCATAAACTCTACAGCGAATCAAACAAACACAATGTAAATGTCAGTCCTGTATGTGTCCTAATTACTTGTGATCAGTGATTGTGTTTATTGTTAAAGAGTAAAGTGAGCGCAGGTCAGAGGGGGAGTGAGGAAATGGCAGACTCCGAAAGACACTGACAAATACAGGACGACTGGTCTGTCTGATTCTGGTTATAATTATGCAGAGGCAGGACATCGCTAAAACAATAAACGTAGCGGAAAACATGAATCGATTATGTGCTGTCTCTGCATTGACGCAGAGTCATCCACCTCTGCATTGCATCTAAGAATTGAGAAATTTCCACACCTCTAATATATACACACACATCTTTAAACATTTTAATTACTCAAAACTCCAATTTTCAACATCTGTAATTACATAGAAAAATGTGTGAATCATATGTATGTGATTTCTCATTATAGATATGTACAATTAGATAAAATCAGATAAATGGATTATCAAAAATTATTGTTAGTTGCAGCCCTAAACCACACTGATGCTATACGATTCTCTGGTGTTTCAGTTATGTGACAACGCTCTTACTTACATCTTCAAAGTAGATCGAGATGAGGTTCATGTCACTGGTGTTCCTGCTGTCCATACGATACTGCTCATACATGAGGTCGTCTCGTGAACACTCCAGCTCAATCAGCTTCCTGTGGGCTTGCAGCAGGTCTGCCTGCTCTATCAGTTGCTGGGTATCAGCTACAATTTCAGGTACTGTAGATACAGCAAAGTGACAGACAGATTGCTAAGAGGAAGCAGGAGAATCTATAACAAGATCAAGACAAGAACTTTTTCTTTCCATGATGAGACGGAGTCAGAATTCATGGATTGCTTGTTGTCTAAAATCTAAAGCCCAGGATGTTTCAGCAATGGTGACTCCTCTAGAGCAGGAGTCTCAAGTTTGACTGGACAATTTGTGGATCAATCATCTGAGCACTTGATCAGACAGGTGTGAAGCCCAATTCATGCTTCTGCATCTTAGGTACGCACATAGCCTACATCGTGAATTGTGGTGGCAGCAGATCAAGGCTTATGATTACAACTAGATTGTTTAGATATACAACATGCCGACATATATTCACTGTACATCATATACACACAAATTACGTGAGGAGGAAAAGGAGGAGGACTGCCAGAGCCCTACAAAATGACTTGCAGCAGTGTACAGGTTGATGTTTCCTCTAACGGTACCTGTGCTCACAGCCCAGCACTGCGCAGCTCCATTGGCATTCACCACAGAACACCAGAATTGGCAGGTGTGCCACTGGTGCCCCGTTCTCTTCACAGATGAGTGCAGCACAAACACGGCGGCTGTGGCTCAGGAGGTAGAGCAGTTTAATCCCTGTCTCCCCAATTCCACATGCCAAAGTTTCCTTAGGCAAAACACCAAACCTGACAACTGTTTCGGCAGTGTATGAATGATGAGTGCTGCACAAAGATGCACTGTATCTTAAAGTGCTCCACATAGATGAACTTTATAAAGCTTTTTCCTATCTTTAATCAAGAGTGTGGTCTTTCAGTTGAAGCACATGAGTTGTTGAATTTATGTTCAGATTTGCCATCCATCCATAAATGGGTAGATGGCAAAACTTTAGTGTAAAGTGCTCAGAGTGTTCATCAAGACTAGAAACTAGCTATATAAATACAGACCATTTACACACACACACAGGGGAAAACAATATCCTGCTTACAGTTACACCGTTATGCAGGGTAAAAGTTGAACTTTAACATCAGTTTTCATATCACAGCTTAACAACTATAAGCTGATAAGTCAGTGTTAAGATGCTCCATCAACTTTGAGTTTAACATTTGATGCTTTAAATGTGCAAACATATCAGAACTAGCATTTAGAATTATTTGATCAAAAACTTTTAATATGTAGCAAATACTTTACTATATAATTTATTTACAATGTATTTAAATGAATAGGGCGACCACTCAACGTGCAATGAGTGCACTCAATGCACCATGGCTTATCCAGTTCTAGACATAATGAGCAGATTTTTTTTTCTCTGTGACCAAATTGAGTGGCTGAGGTCAACTGACATTTAATGTTGTCTATTGTTGATATTGCCTGTGATTGAGAACACATCAGTGATATATTTTGTGTTGGCTTGAGATTAACTTACCAGAGAAAATATTTTTAAGGTTTTCCACAGCAGAGGCCAGCTGACTGTGTTGAACTACAGCATCTTTGACATCTTTCAGGTTCTCAATGGTGTTGATGCTCTGCCTCCAATCCTTGCTCACATCAGCCAATGAGCTCTGGATATCTTTGACATCCAGCAGGGCACTGTGCAGCTGGGTCAGACCAGTACGAACGCCATCCAACTGGGACTGGATTGCTGCCTGAAGAACATTAGGGGTGGTCAAGAAACAGACATCATTGTTACTTAAATTTGCTCTCCTTCCAAACATGAAAAAGAACCAGTGGAAACCTTCAGTTGTCATAAAAACTCAAAAGGTGTTTAGTTTGTCCAGTCTGGACTAATGTAAAAAACATGTCAGCCTCCGTAGAGAGCGTCCCCTCGATGTAAATATAAAGTATTTCAGTATAAAGGGTCTTTCCGGGGTAAAGGAAACTACAATTCATACAATTTAGATTAAACAAACTCGTGAAAACATCATGGGGATTATTCTACATTATATTTTTGCAAATAGTTCCCTTTCACCCAAATCTTACACAGTGGGACTTTAAATAAAGCCAAACAATGTTCAAACATATACAAATACAACACTGATAGATATTTAAATGGTTGTGAGATCGGGGGAAGAACTGGGAGTGAGCAGGAAGGAAAGAAAAGTTCCAGAAGAATCATTAACTGGGATGAAGCCACATTAACTGTATTTGCTGTGTTACTTTGGCAGGCAAGCTTCACTGATGTATTCTATTAATACTTGACAACTTAATTCATTTATCATTTAGATTCAAATTTTCCTCACTGATCATTAACCAAGCAAATATCCAAACCATTCCCTGGTCCCAGCTTTTGAGGACTGGTGAGGAACTCCTGCTTTTCATTCATCTTATGTCGTATAAGTGCGATTAAATTTGGTTTTCAGATGGCTGACAGTTAAAGAGAATGTGAGGCTTTACAATATACAATGCTGAGATTTGACATTTCCATCACCTTCAGCCGGGCTTCCACTGAGGCCTTCTTGCGAGCCTCTCTTCTTCTGTACTGCTCCACCTTGTCCAGCTGATCAGATCTCTGCAGCATGCCTGCCACCCGCTGCACTGCGGTGGCCACCGCCTCCCGACTTGTCTCCTCCATATTACTTCTCTATATCGTATCTGAGGGCTTCATGCACATGCTTAAAGAGAAACACAGAGGGCAACGGTCACGCGCACGCAGCAATTGCTTCATGCTGAGGGTTATGGAGGGACAGTTATGGCACTTCCTTTGTCCCATCTTCTTCACAGAGCTTTCAGCTGTTGCACTGTTAAATGGCCTAACTGGTTTCAATGTAGCATCGAGTAACGTGACATTATATAGGAAGCGGCTAACGACTAAACGGTTCCCTAAAGTAGCTCAGCGTTAACTCCAGCAGGCGGAAACACTGTGTACTGTGACACACAAAGAGTCCATGAAAACATTAGCTAAACCCAGAAATGAACTTCACTCTGTCAGATTAATACACTTGATAGCATATGCTAAGCTAACAACAAACGGGAAGAGGCTAACACTACCTTAACGCCTGTGAAACAGGCTCAATATACAAACCCAATAAATGTCCTTACCAGAGGAATTTAGGGCATAAACATGATGAAGATGAAATCAATGTCTACAAGTATAAGGAGAATTTTAGATACAGGTTTGCGCTGTTATGGTTCCACTTCCTCTTTCGACCTTCGTCTTCTTCTATTGGGTTTTATCGGCGGTTGGTAAACAACCATTTGGAGCATTACCGCCCCCAGGTGATATGGAGTGTGGATGAAGATGGCATTATAGTCTCCTTCTAGCTCCGCGCTTGCACACACTTGAAGGAAGTGACATTTTATTGAACATGGCATTTAACATACAAACACTTACAGGGAAACAAATAGAGTATTCACATAAAAACAATGCAGTATTATATTACATCAAAACAAAAAGATTCATTTCAAAGCAGGAGGTTTATCAAATTAAAAGGTTATAAGATATATCCCAACAGATCTTTGCAGCTTTTGGGCTAGAGGATACTTTTTTAAGGGATGCATAAAATAATTTAAACTCATTTACAAAACAGTCAAAGGAGGGTATTTACTCATCAAAAGAACTATATTGATCACGTTGGAAATGGATGAAAAGAAATTGCCATAAGGACATATATATGAGAGATATCAAGATTTGGCATGTCATTGACTTTAAGTGATATCCAGTTTATTATACCCATCCAAAAACTGTATAACTTACAGTGCAAGAGAAAACAAACTTGCACATTTCTGACACGCAAAGTGTCAACTTTAAATTTAAAACATTTTTTTTGAGGAATTTTTGAACTCTATAAACCCTATGACATATTTTAAAGTGGGTTTGACCTTTGGGGAAATGGGCCATTTGTGCTTTTCCCAAGATAGCCAAAGTTTTCCTCTCGGGAACCTGAAAATAAAATCCTCTATTATAGTCATGGAAAAATGTGTTCTTAAAAGCACCTTTTATATATTTATTATCAAACTTTTTATCTATTAAATTAAGATTATTAATCACAATATTTGGCAAAATGGATGTAATTCATAAATTACTGTATTTGTACTGAATTAGTGAAAGGGATTGCTTTACAAACTTTTTCATACTCTCTCTGTGTACATCTGATTAAATTTACCCCCCCAAAAAACTATGATGTCCAGAATGTTAACGTTGCAGTCCAGTACATCATTTACAAACAAAATTTCTTTCTCATACCAGTCACTCTTGAATAGTGACTTCCTGTCCGGTCATTTTGGTTATAGACGTTTCCTGGAAGCTGGTGAAAGGAGAACTCAGGCAACAGCTGACGTCTTATGCAGAAGATTTTAATGTAGACTTGATGCATCAAGGAGACCAGAAGCTGCAACAATACACAAACACTAACAGAGCAACATGAGCAATTGTCACCCCCAAGTCTCAAGATGTCTCCCGCAGCATCCCCATATATCTTCCTCTACTTGCGTCAGCCATTTTAACAGCGCATCCATTAATGACTGGAATTGCTGTCACTCTCTACGTTACATGCAGGTGTTCACAGCCTGTTGTCACGATGGTATTGTGCAGATGTAATGTGTGAGGATGGTCAAAAATTCCTCAACAATCATTATGCCCAAGTATTTCACTTCAGACTCAACTCCGATTGAGGCAGTGGGAGAATCTGAACACTTATGAATGGGGATTGGTTCAAATTTGTTAATACTGAGGGATAACCCTTATGCTTTGGAAAATATCTAAGTAGTATTTCGGGCTTTAGCCACCATACGTTTCTTTTCGCTGGTGTTAGTGTATCGATCCCTGCCTTTCTTCATCTCTCCTAATTCTGCTATTATCTGATCCACTGAGGCTAATTTGGTGTCACACAAACACTCGTATTGTACTGCTCAGTGTATTCACTGATTATGTATTTCATGTTAAAACTGATTGTGGTCGTGTTGCATAGATAGCTATATGTTTCCCCCTGCGATGATTCATCTAAAGCAGGTTTCTCACACGATAAGAGGTTCCTTATGATGACAATAACATGTTCACTGTAGAAGAGCAAATGCTCTTCCACACATGTCTTCACTTAATCCCATGTGCAGTATTTCAAACTTGGTATTGTGAGAGAATGTTTGACCATCCTCAGTAAATCTGTTCACCATGAAGAGAATACAGCCTGACTCATTCCACAGATACTACCTTCTCTCCAAGCAGTACCCAATGTCAGGTTGTAGGTAAAGGGCCAACTTGCAGTACATTGTAATATCATGGACTTTCATACAGTATCCAATTCCGAAGCCCAGACAGAGAGGCACCATCTCCAATTCTTTTGCGTATGACATCAGTGGCTAGATGTAAAGGTTAGGTATGCATGCTTTTGTGGATGTGCTGTTTGGATGAGTGATGCAAAGTGAAGGAGATAAATTAGGATGCTGTGGGAGACATCTTCAGACTTGAGGGTTGACAATTGCTCATCTAACTCAACCTTGCTATTGTATCACCCCGGGTCTCTAATGTACATCAAGATTGCAATAAATCTTTCTGTGTAATCATCATGAGCTGCTGCCTGAGTTCTCCTTTTACCAGCTTCCAGAAAACTTCCATCACAAGATCAGGCATGTTTGTGTTAAATAAAGTTCGATGACTATGAGCAAACTTTGTGTTTAGCTCATCCTTATTCAATTCAATTTTCAATTCAATTTTATTTCTATAACGCTTATACATAATATCATAATATAAATTATCTCAAGGCACTTTACACAGAAGGTTATTGTCATCAGTCTTACTGTGCATTGATTTGTTGAGACCAGGGGTTCAATCCCTTATCGTTACTTTATTTTAATCCATGCTAAAAAAAAGAAAAACTACAACACAGAGGAATAAAAGTGCATGGTTTTTTTTCTTATCGTGTGAGTAACCCGCTGTACATTAATCATTGTAAAGCATACGCACCTCGCAGGGGAACATGTATAGCAAACTACGCAACACTACCACAATCCTTTTTAACACAAAATACACGATCAGTGAATACAATCAGCCAGAGTTGTCATAATTAGACAGCAGAGTTTATTTACTCCTTCAACTGACACAGCTCCAACAAAGCACAAAGTCGTCTGACAGAAGAAAACAACAATCAAGACATTAAGTTAGTTTTCCAGATTTGCTTCGCCACACATGTCATGTTGACAAAACACTCGACACAGTTCAGACAGATCATCTGTTGATTACACAGAGATAAATAGCACTTGCATTACAGAAACTGCAAAAAACAAACTAAATCGTTTTCTGATGAACGTTTGGGTTGGTTTCATTCTCAGAGGACTGAATCTAATCATCGACCACATCTTTTAAATGAATGTCGGCTGACTTTAACCAGCAGCGACAGGAGGACACATGTTCACCAACTTTATTCATAAAAATGTTGTGAGGGATGTTTTCATATGACTGCTGACACGTGTTTGGTGTATGTGCATAGTAATGATCACCAGCATCAAACCAAAGCACTTTGCATTGAGCTGGCAACGTGTGCATATTCTTCATAACTCCCAGTGTCTACTATAAACGATGATCAGTTTCTTAGGCCGGTTATTAATTATGCAGATTATAATCTTTGTTCTGACTATCACCAGATAACACTGCAACATCAGCTCAGTGGCGTAAAGAGATCCAGCAATTAATACTGCTTTGCCATGTCATTTCGAATGCCATTTTTTATATTATATTGTGATGTTGACATGGACAGACATATTAACTCATGATGTGTTTTTGTTGATGTTTAGTTCAACGAGCCCTTCGGTATATCACCGCACTTCAGACACAGGTGCTCTGTGAAAATGATGAATCTGCGACCGAGTCTGCAACCTACAACATCTAGAACAGAGACAATATCACCAGTTGACACGATCACCAGTTAAACTGGAACACTGGTGCGAGCCAAGCAGCTGTAGCTTCTCCAGCCCCCCTAGCAGCTCCCGAGCAGCCGGAAAGCCAGGGTGACTGGAAAGTAGTCCTAAAACTAAGGTCTGGGTTCACCACCAACCTGTTCACGTTTACAGTAAATTTTCCCCACTCAGTGACACACCCACTGAGGAACCAACTCTTATTGGCAACTCTATTCTGAGAAATGAAAAGTGCGCTTTACAGTACAGCCTTGCCCATTCACACATACATTTATACAGTGCATTTACTTTTTTTCTAAGAGATTAGCACAGCCGACGGGCTATTTGGGGTTTCAGTATCTTGCCCAAGGACACTTCAGCATACGGAAGACAGGGATCTGGATCTGGTTAGAGGAAGATCCGCTCTACCCCCTTGAGCCACATCCACCCCAAGGGCCACAGTGAGCAACATAGAGTCATACTTAAAACTACTGGCAAAGAGTAAGCGTAAGTACAATAACATTGGGTGGCTGTGGTGGAGGGGTGGAATGGTTGCCCCCCAACCAGAAGGTCGGCAGCCCAATCCCCGTGTTCCCCAGTCTGCGTGCCAAAGTGTCCTTGGGCAAGATGCTGAACCCTGAATTGCCCCATAGAACAAAAAGTGCTGCTAATAGATGCACTGTATGTATGAATGTGTGTGTGAATGGGTAAATGGCAAACTGTAGTCTAAAGTGCTTTGAGTGGACATCAAGACAAGAAAAGTGTTATATAAATACAAACCATTGTTATTCACATCAGAGGTAACAAAAATCAATAATGAGGGGAGAGAGAGGAGTTATACAAACAAACCTAAAAAAAGTTAATAAAAACACTGTATTAGTTCAAAAAAATAGAAAGTTAAAATGTTAAATATCAGGTAATTAATTACTGACCATCAGTTTGATTTACTGTGTCCGACTGAAACCTGGCTGCATAAGATGAATATGTAGGTTTAAATGAAGCGACCCCCCCTCCCCAATATTAACACTCATATTCCTTGAAGCACGATAAATTACAAGAAAGAACTCAGAAATGCCAGAATCTCTTATTATTCATTATTAATAGAAGGAAATAAGAACAACCCCAGGTTCCTCTTCAGCACTGTAGCCACCACCTCCTCTTCATGAATAGCACAGATTGTCTAGTACAGAAAGCTTAGAACCACCTGCATTTTTCTATTTTGTCCCAAGAAGGTTTTGTCACAAACTCGTCAAGTGAAACATTCATCTTTACTTCCTCACACTCAAACACAGAAAACTGCCAACCAGAAATAGAACACTCTAACTTACAACCAGAGGTAGTAACATATTTCACAGTTACAGTTTCTTCAATATATTGTACTTCTGAAAGTAGCTGTTTAGCAGAATACTTTTTCCTCCACCTCAGTTACATTTATGATGAAACATATTATTTCTGCTCTGTTGCATTGGGCCACACACTTCTCGTTACTTTTCCATGTCTATGATTTATACATTTTGACACTCAGCTGAGCGGACACAGCGATTTCTCGACTGTGGCGCTTGGGCCACACTGGCTGAGGGAGCGTGTCACGTTTGTCTGTGGTTCACACAGGCAGTGTGTCCGCTGGGCTGCAATGTGAGGTTTCTCACTAAAATGTAAATTCTCACTAAAACATTAGGATAACACTAAAAAACGGATTTGAACAAAACCGTGTTAAAACAGCAGAAACGCAGGAGTGCTTTTACTTTGAACGGAGTACAGGAAGTGTTGCATGTATTGAAAGTCAAGAAAATAATTTCACTATCTTTTCTGCTGTGAGCCGCGCAGTACGCAGAGGAAATAGAGGAGACCTCGATTCAAAAGATGGATGTTTTAAAAACAGGTGGTCTATTACTGATAGGCTGGTGATTTATGTCACATATTTTATTGTAAAGATTGACTTTATTTAGTGGCATAGGTTGTTTTTGAATTTAAACCAATCCTGCAGGGATAGATTTTTATTTTATTTTTGTATATATATTTTGTTTTATCTTGTTCTGTATATGGCACTGAAAGAACACCATGTGCCTATATTTCTGCTCTTCACCTGTTTATCTCATGACCTAGTTTGGAAGATGTATATTATATGGCAGATAATCTTTGTTTAATCTATTGGAACATGATTTTTATTTTTGAATGTCTGCATTTTCCAATCTTGCATTAATTGACATTTTTAAGTTAAATTATTTTAGGAAGCTGAATGCATGTTTAACCACCACACACAATGCAGGCTGCATCCAAGCCTTTCCTATAGATTCAGTGAAATATTTTCTTGATGTTTGTCTTATCTTATGAAACTCTGACCACGTTTAACACGAGAATACAGCATTGTAACATTATATTTACCTCTGAAAGTAATGAAAAGAGGGATTAGGGTTAGAGGGGTGTTTCGCGGAAGGGGCAGGTTGATGTGGGCTAAGAGAGCAGACAAGAAAAGCACAGATTATTAACGAGGCAAAAAACAACCAAGCAAGATCAAGCATTCCAAATAGCAAATTCACACGACAATTTAGATCTGGGGCATTGGAGTTGATGAAGTAAATAGGATGCAGGTGAGTCCACCAAAACACACAGACAACTCAGAGACACAATGGAGGGGACAGGAAGATACTGAGACCATGACATCCAGTTCAAAATGAAAACTGACAATACATTATTAAAATATTATTGCATTATACTTTTGTTGATATGACAGTCAGTTGTTAATTACACACAGATGTTTATACATTTTATATGTTAGTATATAGTACCCTGAATCTTAATGCTGTCATGTTTTGGACTACTGTCATGTTACTTGAGGAAATTGTATTATTATTATTATTATTATTTGGGCATCTTTATTTAATAACAATGAGAACAACGAGGGCCCTGAGGTGGCTGCACTTTTACTTTGTCTTTAGCTACTGGTTTTTGGGGGGTCCATATTAATTGTAGTTGTAGCAATGTAGTAATTTCATTTGATCATGATTACACAAATGATTTATTAGTACTAGCTAAAATTGTTGTATAAAGCGCTTTGAGTGGTCATCAAGACTAGAAAAGCACTATGTAAATACAGACCATAGATGAACTGAGCTATTTAACCCATAGTTGCTTCCTGTTATTTCACTTCTAGAGTTAAATCAATCAATCAATCAGATGAAAAAAAAATCACGCCCAATTTTATTCAGAAATGGGAATTACTGAGTCAAATTACAGTGTGGAGCCAGTTATAATCTAAATACTTCATCACAAAAAAACTAAATGATCTGAGTGTGTGCATTATTTTGGCAGAATTTCATTGGATCATGATTACTCAAATAATTTATAATTTTTTTACTTAGCTGATATCTTCCTTACATTGTTGAATCCTCTAATTTCACTTTAATACAATCCCAACAAACCAATTGGCAAAGCAATTAGTATTGAGGTACTGTACTGTTGGTTTTGAGGTATAACTTGTGAAGCTGCAGTGAAAGAAACATGGATCATATACAACCATTTACAACCACTTTAGTTCCCTGGCTCTTCTCCTTTAGTTATTTCAAGTATTAACAGTTTAAGGCTATGTATTATCCGCTCTTATATTTGTAGATAAACCAGTTACATGTTTATTTTTGACGAAACGTTTGTGTGCTTTTATTCTTGAAAGCAAAAATCACCTGTCTTCCGGTACCATCCTAACTAGTTGCGTTTAACATCGAGCATCACTTGATTCCCCCACATCCACATGCTCGTGCGCGCTCTCTCTCTTTCTCTCTCGCTCTCTCTCTCGCTCTCTCTCTCACACACACACACACACGCGCGCACACACACACATTCCACCAGTGACTCTCTTTCGTCAGTGCACCTCTTCCAGGAACGGACGTACATTTGGATGTAGAAGCCGGTGGCCCCGTCCAGCGACGATGTGAGGATCAGCTACTGGTAAGACGATCGTAAGAGTGCGCGATGGCAGATGCAGGTTCGGTGCGTGACAGGCTCAGCTCACCAATACGACCACTGGCTCTCTCAGTATGACTCACACCGGTGAGAAGGTGGAGGTGTGTATTTGAATGGTGTACAGTGTGCTGCGCACTGGCGGTGCTCTCTGCTCAGTTGCCGTTCACGGACGCTCCAGCAGTTGCAGCCCGGTGAGACGCTGCTGTCGCCCGTTCTCCCCTCGCTGTTATTTTTTTCCAAATGCCGTGTCACACAGTGCCTCACAAGACATGGCGAAGACTGAGCTCACTCTCATCTCACCACTCGTTCATTAAAATGTACATCAAAGTTTGGATGGATGAACACCGAGACAGCTCGATCCCGCTGACGGGGATCGGACGGTGTCACGGAGCCACCGCTCCACTGATCCTCAGCTCTGTGTGTAGCGGCACCGACGGGGGTTCGCGTCTTCAACACTCGCTCAAGATAGTCGTTTGTGTCCGCAGCTTTGAGGTGTGATACATGTGGTGTGGTGTTTCCACACGGGAGCCCCGCAGCTGGATGAAGGGAACGCAAACATGCACAGCTGCTGGCTGCACATAATTGCCATAATTAGCTCAGCCAGAGCTGAGACGCGAGAGGTTTGCATGGTGTCCTCGGCCGTCGATGCTGCGTGGCGCAGTCATGTCTGCAGGGATGTGGGCGCTCATCTCTCGCCTCAATGAGAAGTTGTGCGGCCCAGAGCAGCTCGTGTCAGTTGTGGCTCATGGCTGAGGATGAGAGGACACGCAGACCCCGCATGTTTCTAATTCAAGACCAAATGGCGATGAGTGTGGGCAGAGCCTCGGCTCTGAGATGAGCAGTTTTTATATTCTGTTTTATATTCTCTCCCAGCATGGAAAGATAGGCAACGGCACATCACTTTAATTTAGGTTAGTTTCTTTCATATGGATATATGGAACTACCATCAGTGATTCCCCATACCTCTTGTGTCTACATTCAACATAATAGAATATTGTATTATTATCCAAATATGTTTTTCTATAAGAAATAGTAGTCACAGACAATGCAAAATCCTGTTTGGGGAGTTTGTGATGCTCAATGAAGTCAAATTATCTTTAATTAATATTCATAAAACAGCGATAGCACAGATACTGTGGAAATTGACATAGTGAGATTGGTATTGTTAAAGATATAATGGGTACTCCTGGTACAGCTAGCAAGATCAGGCTACACTAATCTGTAGCCAGTAAACCTCACCCCCTGCCGTCCCACCTTTTTTGCTTGTTTTGCAGATGAAGTTGTTGCAGAACTCAGAATTTTGGTTGCATTTTTCGGAGACTCGCAAGCTAACTTCTGTTGTGTAAAGTGCTTTGAGTGGTCATGAAGAGAAAAGCACTGTCAATACAGACCATAGATGAAGTGAGCCTTTTAACCCATAGTTGCTTCCTGTTATTTCACTTCAACCGTTGAATCAATCAATTAATTAATCAGATGAAAACATAAATTCAAGCCCAATTTGTTTCAGTAATGGGAATTACTGAAACAAATTACAGTGTGGAGCCAGTCATAATCTCAAAACCTCATCACAAAAAACTAATTGTGTGTATGAAAAAATAATTCTTTTGGCTGAATCGACCTTGTCAATTGTGAGTCCTACTCAAACAGTTCTACAGTATATTGTGCCAAAACACGTTTCCCTGCCCAACCGGAGATGCTGCCACAACAGCAGGTGCAGCCTGTTGCGTGTGCTTATGTGTGTCCAATTACATTCCAATCCAATCACAATCACAATTTGAACAATAACACAGAAGTGAGGAATAGTTTACGGCTAGTGTGTGGTCACAGGGAATCCTCTGTTTTACCTTTGCAAAGTGTGTTGTAAAGTCCGCTTGGTGTCGCTGCTCCGGAGCAGATGCCTCGTCTCTGAAGTTGGGATCAGGAGGACATTTTTTATCAGTCAGGTGGATTGTGTGTTACCTATAGAGTTTCCCTGGAGCTTCTGGCTGGCTTATGCCTGACTGACTTGACCATCGACTGTACCATGAGTTCCCTGCACATATAGTATCTTGGAATGCTGTTGTTATTGAAACAACAAGGCAATTCTCTTTCTGTTTACTTATATATATATATATACAGCTTGAACTCTGGATGTTGAAACTGGAAGACGCGCATGCACCCTCGTTCCTATTCTTTGGTTATTTTTGTGTATGTAGTTTTATGTTAAGTTTATTCCACATTCTTCAGTGTTCTTTTCTTTGCTGTTCCAAATGTTGGTGTCTCAATAAAGCCCAGAAATCTCCCCCCCTCCCGCAATTTCTTACGAACCCACTGCACTGAGGGGGAGTGCAGAGGAAGAAGACTCAGGAGACTCTGACACTGGATGACCGGCCCTTTATGTGCTAGCATCCTGGTCCTGAAGCAGCAGTGGTTAGAATTATTCAGCGGCAGGACATTACTAAAACAATGAATGCAGTGTTAAACATGAATCGATTATGTTCAGTCACTGCATCAATGCAGAATCATCCACTTCTTCGCAGGCGACCAAACATTAACACATGTGCTGCTGCTGCTCCTACACTCCGTGCTGTGTGCGTCAACCTAACCTGACGTGGTTGTACTCTATTCCAGCCACATGATTGACTCAGTGCTTTTCTCATTGTCATTGGCTGTTCATCCTTTCTGTCAAAACATGAATGGAATTAGTTCTATCGATGTTGACTCGACCATATCAAGAAAAAGTTATATCACGATAATTATCTTTATTGTTTTATCGCCCAACTCTAATGAGATGTTGATAAGCCACCTTCAGTTTCCTCTGATGAGATGACAGACTAACAGTCTCTGTATTTACAGGTTCAGTTTGACCTAATTTCTTAATTAATTTTCATTTTTAGCCTCAGTTTATGTGATTGAACAGTATGTTAAACACATGTACCTTAAATGATTAAAGTATGCTGAGGTCCCTTGGACTACAGAAGACTTGCCTTCTCTTGGCACATTTACCCTTTTCCTCATAATAAATCAAACAGGACACTTTGGTGAATTAATGTTTTCATTTTCATTAAATTTGGTATGTCATGAGACACATAAGGAAAGTATTAAGTAAAATATCTTAACTGCATTAAAACTAAAGTCTGTGATTAACATGTCCATCAATGTGTTCTATGTTATTGTTACTTTATATCAGATGTGGTTCATGAAAGGAGTAGTAAAGTTTCATAGATAACTATAACTTCATCTTTAGTGAGTATAAATTAGACTAGAAATGTTAAAATTCAGAAAGCAAAATTGTTTGTCAATAGAGATTCGGACCCAGAATGCAAGAGGATACATTTTAACAGTTTATTGAAATGGAGATTAAAGGTGGAATTCACTGGGAAGCAGGCAGAACAGTGGTAGAGTGACAGCGAGGGATCCAGTGGCTTCAGCAGGCAATAGAGAGGGAATAGTGAAGACGGCCTGCGGCGGACAGGTTAGCAGCTGGTGTTGATCAGGAGCTAGCAGGCTGGGATGGTTGTGAACACAAAGAAACAAGTGGTTAGGTACGAGCATAGGCAAGGCAACATAGAACAAATTTCAGATGTAGCTACCACTGTAGTGAATGGAATGATCTAGCTGGAGGGAAAGCCGGGGTAGTAGTACTGCAGGAGGTGATTAGGTGGTGAGCATTAGGTGTGCCAGCTTCCAGATCTCGGGAGCAGGAAGCCACGTCCACACACACAAACACAGAGTGTAGAAGCAGCAGCAGCACATGTGTTAATGTTTGGTCGCCTGCAAAGAGGTGGACGATTCTGCATTGATGCAGTGACTGAACATAATTAGAGAGTCAAGGGGGGTGGGGACACAGAGATGCTGGATGAGAGATGGAGATCATGACAGTACCCCCCTTCTAATGGGAGCCTCCAGGTGACCCACCCGGCTTCTCCGGATGTTTCAATGGGCACAATGAGCTGGAGTTTACTGACTTGAGCAGAGAGACATGAAAAGATGGGTGAATCCTCAAGGCATACTCTTAGGGAGTTGAAGTCCGACATTGGTGGGGTTAATGATCTTTTCAATCTCAAACAGGCCAAAGGTAGGTGTTTCTTAGACTCTTTCTTAAGTGCAATGTCTTTGGAGGATAACCAAACTTTCTGACATGGGATGTAGTTGGGGGCTGGGGGCCGATGGTGTGGGATGCGTTTCTAAGCAGGGTGGCTCAGGTTTCCCTCAAAACTTTGCAGCAGCGTCAGAGATGGGACTGGACAGAAGGTATTGCAATATCTCTCTCTTGAGTGACTCAAAGGGGGACTTGCCAGTAGCTGAGGGAGTTGTGAGTGTACTCAATACACCCCAGCTGGGAGCTCAAGGAGGATGGATTTGCGGAGGTGACACAGTTGAGGGCTGCCTCCATATCCCGGTTCACCCTCTCAGTCTACCAATTGGCCTGGGGGTGGAAACCAGAAGATAAACTGACCGTGGTCCCCAAAGCCTGACAGAAAGCCCTCCACACTTCCACACCTCAATGAACTGAGGGCCCTGATTAGAGACGATATTGGAAGGTATACCATGGAGACACAAAACATGATGGAGCAGTCACCCGAGTGGAGTTTAGACAGGGGGACAAAATGAAACCGATCCACAATGGTAAGAATGACTTTTTTACCTTTGGAGAGAGGGAGTCCAGTAACAAAGTCCAGAGCTGTATGTGACCAAGCATGTCCAGGGATGGGAAGAGGGCAGAGTAACCCCACAGGAGGGTGGTGAGGGCCTTGCTTCTGGTACACACAATACAGGCACATACAAAAGCTTGGGTGAAGATTCAACTAATGCCAGGGTAGCAGGAGAACTGTGAGACATGGCCCCACTGGAGCATGAAAGAAAGGGCAGAACTGGGGACAAAGAGAGTATCAGGGTACGGCTCACTGTGGTGGGCCTCTCTGACTGTGGCCTCTACATCCCAGGTCAGTGCACCAACCACACAGGGCGGGGGCAGGATGCTGTCAAAGCAGGTAGGAGACTCCTCAGAGTAGCCTCTGATAGGTAGGAAAGAGTGGGTCCACACGACGAAAGGGAACTCTGCACCTTCCAACCAGTGTCTCCATTCTTCCAAGGCTAGTTTCATGACTAGTAACTCCCTGTTGCTCACATGGAGTGGGCAAGTGAAAATGACTAATGACTAAATCTTCTCTGGGTCCATTTTCACTTGCCCACTCCTTTGTGCTGCAATATAGTACAGATGGTGCCATGTTTAGTGGAAACAGGAGGACCCAAGATGCAGAGACAAAAGGTGAAACGGAAAGTGTCCTTTAATAATTCAGGGTTCTTTACAAAAACAAAATCGTAAACAGTCCATAAGCAGAAAAGCAACACAGTGATCCAAAGTTCTCAAAACAGCAAAAACAAGGAAAACACTAGGACAGAAAACTCACTTGAGAGGGATGAGGAACAGAGCACAGGGGCTCGGGCGGACAGCCTGGAGGCTGGTCAGAGACAGATGCAGGGGACTTTGAAGAAGACGGCTGCAGATCAGACAGGCTGCAGATGGTGGAGATAGCAGCTGCTGTGATTCAGGCACCGGCGAGACTAGGGGAGGTAGCTGCTGCAGATCAGACAGGCGGATTTGGAGAAGGTGACTGCAGCTCAGATGCTGGGGGCTCTGGAGATGGCGACCAAGGCACTGGGGAGACTGGGGAAGGCTGCTGCTGCTGCAGCTGTTCAGAGACAGGAGACACAGGAAGGGGTGTCGGCCTGACCCGCATGCATTGAGCAGAAACAGGAAGGGGCATCGTCCTGACCGCCATGAGAGGAGGCGAAACTGTGATGATGCCTGCTGGGACCGCCCTGCGTGGAGGCGAAACTGTAATGATGCCTGCTGGGACTGCCCTGCGTGGAGCAGGAACAGGAGTGAAGTCTGCTCGGTCCCCCTTGCATGGGGTAGGAACTGGAGCGGCACCTGCTGGGACCCCGACGCCAAAACAGGAGTGATGACTGCCGGGACCCCTGATGCCAAAAGAGGAGTGATGCCTGCAGAGACCCCCAACGCCGAAAAAGGATTGATGTCTGCCAGGACCCCCAAAGCTGAAACAGGAGGGATGTCTGCTGGGACGCCCGACGCCGAAACAGGAGTGATGTCTGCCGGGACCTCCGATGCTGATACAGGAGTGACATCTGCTGGGACCCCTGACATCGAAACTGGAGCGACATCTGCCGAGACCCCCAATGCTGAAACAGGAGTGGCGCCTGCCGGGACCCCAAAAGAACAATTCACTATTGTTTTCTGATAATTGATGTAATGCTTAAACTTGTAAACTATCAAACTCTCTCACCTCTAGTAATCCTGCACATAAAAAAAGGAGCACTCATACAATGAGTGTCATACGCATCCTCATACCGTAGTAGAGCACACATTAGATGTTGTTGCATAATGTGTAGTATTGGTTTACACATGTCATTTACACACTTTTTCGGAAGCGTTTGTTGATGTGTACAAAAATATTCTTGCATGAGGCCCATTGTTCTTTAATTATACTTCAAATAGAGTTTTCCACCCATGAATACTTTCTATATTCACACACAGCACTTTACACCACTGCTGAGGAGTAAATTATTTTTTGAATCATGTATATCCACAGAATAAGTATCTTAAAAGTGTTGAGGGCCACAATTAACAGGTAGTGTTAGACATTACCTGCATAACTATATAGCTAGCCTCAAGGGCAGCCAATGACAACCTGAAAGAAAATAGATTTATTGGGTATCTTATGTAACCATAATAAGAGTGGCTTGACAGTCAAAATATGACATGACAAGTTCTGTCTGAATGGCCTGTTCCTCACATTTTGTGATGGAGTTTTACATTTGTGGTTTATTTGCCATGCAATATGGAAAGATTTGAAAATGCACGGTTATACTTTTCAATACAGGCAATGAGAATAGCTGAAAAATTAAGACAAATTATTCAGAAAATGTATTTTCACCTTTTTATTAATTTTCTATCAGGGACTGAACAATAAATTCTCAACAATCAAAAACTAAAAGGGACCAGTGTTTCCGCTAGGAGCCCATCCCCCCTTAATTTTGATATGCTTCACATTGATTTGACAATTATTAACTACCACTTCAAACTAGTCATTTAGAGAGAATTGTTAAGTCATGTTAAAATGCATTCCTTATTTGTCCTTAAATCTCTCTTGTACTGAAGAAAGAGCAAAGCTGCTTCTAAGGTTGTGCAAATTCACACTTTTTTCATTTTTATACTTAGTTTAATAGGTTGAACTCAGCCAAACACCCATGACAACTGTGATAATTAATTGAATATGCTCACATCTTTGAACAGTGAACTGAATGGAGCAGTAGACTGCTCACATATTATGCTACCAAATGATGAAGTATCCATAACTAAGAACATATATAATTTTGCTGAATTGTGTCCACAACCCAGCGGGAAAGTCTAGACTATGATAAGGACCTATCAAGTTCACTAGAAGGGAAGCAAATAAGGACAGGGATCTATCTTCCTGATGGCCTGTTTACTGGATCTGCTTCACCAAGGCCCTGACCAAAGCACCAACTGGTGCTGCTTGACTGCCTTGTCTCCTTCAGAAGTGGAGAGTCACTGCAGTTCAAATGACTGTGACAGAAGGAACAGAACCTTAGGCAAGAATACTGGACTGGGGCGGAGGAATACACTTGATCCATCCAGTGAGAACCTGCAACAATTACATTTGATCAAAAATGCTTGGAGCTTGCTTATCCTCCTGGCAGAAGATATGGCTAATAGAAGTGCAGGTTTAAGTATTCAACATCTTCAGCTCCAAGTGTCTCAAAGGGAAGATGCTGAAGTGCCCCAAGGAATATATTCAAAACCCATGAAGGCCTAGTCCCTCTTTGGGTGACAGGGATGGGTGAAGACATACAGCAATACAGCCATCCTGGATCTGCAAACAATGGAGCACAAGGACTCTGAGGAAGAAGCCAAGTCAGTACCATGTGTTGATGAGACATTAATGTGATGAAGAGGAAGAAGAGGAAAGAGAAACTCTGTTTGTCATGCCAGATAATCTAGACCTACAGGAGGATTACTAAGAGCTGGTCCAAGACAGATCAGAACAAGCTAACTATAAGCTTTATCAAAAAGGAAGGTTTTAAGCCTACTGTTAAACGTAGAGAGGGTGTCTGCCTCCCGGACTGAAACTGGAAGATGATTCCACAGGAAAGAAGCTTGATAGCTGAAACCTCTGGCTCCTACTCTATTTTTAGAGACTATGTGTGTGAAGTTATTCAACATTTGTTGTAACGTAATAGCGACCTCTTGTGGGAGCAAACCCCCCTGTAGGTTAATTGGGGCGGCTGTATTAACCTGCCGGATCTTCTTTTAAATGGGTGCTATTGTTTTGACTGGTGAAGCTGAGCTGGTGAGTTAAGAAATGTATACAATTTGATTACAATTTATGTTGAATGCTATAAATATGTTCATGTATGCGGATTATACAGTGGATAATATGTCCGTGTCATTCAAATTGTGGTTTTGTGTTCATTTTATGTCATTTCAGTTGATTACCTGGCGAACGGCACGGTTACTGATTTAATTCTGACTTGTCATAATTGTCAGGTTTAGTGGGGGGGGAATGCGGGAACAGGTGGACTCAAACGCAGAACTAAATACTGTGTAACAGAAAGTGTCCTTTATTTTAAGGTAAAAACGTAACAAAAAGAGTCTTCAATAAATCAAAAGTTGAACTCAGGCAAGACAGGTGAATGGCACATTTTTGTGACATTTGAGTCTATATTTTGGCTGAAGGCAGGGATTAATGGATTATCATATTAAACCACTGGGATGATTACCTCCCTGAAGTGCAGCAGTCTCCTACCCCCTCATACTGTCTAAAACAGGTTCCTCACTGCTAGACCACAAACAAGCCTCAGACACAAAAGACAAATCACTTTCGCTGGCACCAAGGTCAATATGTCTACTCAGATACTCTACCGTTACTGACAATAATTCCTCAATTCATTTACCTTCCATCATTCTACAAACTGCAGGGGAATGAGAGGGCCAGTCAATGGCATCAATGCCTTCGTCATCAAGGAACTGCCTGCACCTGGAGGAACCCGGGGCCCACTGCACCAGTGTAGGATATGCCTCCCCAGACCAACACTGACCCACTGCTAAACCGGTCATGCTGGATGATGTTACAGTCAGCATAATGTTCACGCCTGTCACGGGCTCAGTCTGAACCGGCTCTGATCTGTGAAGAGAAAGGGGCGCCAATGGCGGACCTGCCAATTGTGGTGTTCTCTGGCAAATGCCATCGAGCATCACAGTGCTGGGCTGTGAGCACAGTTCCCACTAGAGGTTGTTGTGTCCTCATGCCACCCTTAATGGAGTCTGTTTGGTCAGGAACATGCACACCTGTAGTCTGCTGGAGGTAATTTTTGTAGAGCTCTGGCAGTGCTCCTCCTGTTCCTCCTTGCACAAAGGAGCAGATACTGGTCCTGCTGCTGTAGATGCCCTTCTACGGCTCTGTCCAGCTCTCCTTGTGTAACTGCCGGTCTCCTGGTATCTCCCCCATGCTCTTGAGACTGTGCTGGTAGCACTTGTGGATGTGCCTTCCTGGAGGAGCTGGACTACCTGTGCAACCTGATTGGGCTGCAGGTACCACCTCATGCTGCCAGTAGTGACAAGGACACAAGCAGAACACAAGACTAAAGGAAGAATTAGTCAGGAGGGATAAGTAGAGAGCAAGTGTCTGAAGCCACCACATGTAAAACCATTCCCTTTTTGGGGTTGTCTTGCTTTTGCCTCCATTGCACCTGTTGTCACTTTCATTTGCACCAGAGCAGGTGAAACTGATTCACAATCACTTGTGCTTCTTAAAAAAGATTGATATAACTGAAATTTAACTGACTTGCGGTTATACTTCAACTATGATAATGTTTTTGAGCAGTGTATGTACACTAAGCAACACTACTAGTTTAGGACAACAACACCATAACAAATAGTTTTCTTTGTCTTTGTCTTAGTTGGTAAATATAATGATATATCATACCAATACAATTTTGTCAAGCATCAGTGCCATAAGATTGCACTAATATCTATAACTAACCCTGCTGGGTTGGTTTTAAATCACTGAGCTAGACTCTATCATTTTGTATTTTTAAGATTTTTTCCATTAATATGATGAAGTTTCACTTTTTAAAAACAACTTTGATTATTAATTATAACATAATTACAAGAATCTTGAAGGGACAGTGAAAACATTTTAGAAAATACACCCATTTGATTTCCTTCTGAGCTTTAGATTATACCCACACATGATGTGACTATGTGTGTGTGGCGCAGAATGTCTTGCTTTTCATTTTAGCCCCATTCTTATCAATGCTATAACAGCAGCCACACTGCGTGCTTGACACACATTTCTCAGGTGCGTCTTATGCGTGTGTACTACTGTACATTATCTCAAGGCACTTTACATAGAAGGTCAAGGCCTTAAAATCATATTAATATAGAGAAACCCAACAGTTCTAACAATGACTTTGGTGACTGTGGAGGAAAAACTCCCTCATTAACAAGGAGAAACCTCTAGAACCAGACTCTATGTGGATGGTCATCTGCCTCGACCGGTTGGGATGAGCAGAGAAAAATGGGGAGGAGAGGAGAGATGGGTGGAAAAGAGGAGAGAGAAGAGAGAGATAGTGGGGAGGGGGAGGAGGGGAGAGAGACCAGGAAAACGTGTGCACCATCAGGTATCAGATCTGACTGGTTAAAATGTAAACAATAACAGTGTAAAGAAGTTATTGATTATTAGGGCTGGGTATCGTGGCCAATTTCCTAAATCGATTCAATTTCGATTCATAACATCCTGAATCGATTAATCACGATTGGATTGGATTCGATACGATTCAATTCAATCTGCTCTAAAATAATGAAAATGGCTCAACTGTGTTACAAAATACTAATGTACTTTATTGTTTCTTTTCACCAAGTGCAAACTTGTAAATAGGACAGTTTAAATTTCAGCTGTAAACAAAACTGTCTCAAGTCTCAAAAGTGCAATTTTGAAATTATAAAGGAATTGCAAGTGAAAGTGTACTTGAACTACAACATTTCATCACTGCAAATTGTATCAAGGCATTGTTTCTTAATGTGCAAAACTAATAATAACAATGGTAACAAAACTAAAAGTAAACTTAAACTGTCTAAAGTCAAGTCCTGTTATTGTAACTTTGCTCTCACTTGGTAATTGTGAGATTCTTGTGCAGGAAAAGGAGCTCATTGACATGATCTGGGGTTAGGCAGCTCCTTTTTGCAGTGAGAATATCACCTGCAGTTGAAAACATCCTCTTCGACGCAATACTGGTCCCTGGGACAGAAAGGTATTGCTTCGCCAGGCGAGCCAACAGTGGATACTCCCTTTCATTTGACCTCCACCAGGTCAGAGGATTTTCATTCAGCCCAGCAGGTTTTTCCGCCCTGTATCTTCTGATTTCACCTCAGCCCTCTTTGCTGAAGTTTTCTGTCCATTTTCCTTTAGTGAGTAGAGTGCCCCAAGGAGAGACTCAAGGGTGCTGGATTTCTTGGGCGAAGTGGCTTCCCCCATCTCCTCAGCTCCTTCATCAGCATCATTACCATCAGTATTTTGCTGTTGAATAAGACATAAAAAAAAATAGATTGAAAATCATTTATGACCTCTTTTAAATTATATAATATTCCTTATAATCCAATAGAGAATCTTTTAATTCTCAATGAAAACATTCTTATTAAATTGAACAGTTTTTAAAAAAAATACTTACATCAGGTGCAGCAGTGGCATCTTAAATCGAGGATCCAGCACTGATATACAATGTGTCCTTCTGAGCGGAGTTTTACCTGCGTCGCCCATCTTGCACGCTTGTGCACTTGAATGACAAGCGGACATAAACGTGCCACTGCTGCATCACGCGCAAGACTACTGGGGTTAACTTCATGGGGAAAAATCGATCTCATGCTCTATGAATCGATATTGCAAAATTTAAATGAAATTGATCAAAAATCGATTGAATCGCTTTTTTTACCCAGCCCTTATTTTTGATTATTAATGATAAAAGTAACAATTCATATAATAATTAATTACTGAAGTATTGTTGTTAATAATAATAATAATAATAGTTGTTGTCCTGCAATTCTGGAGTCAGAGATACCTGCAATGAGATAGAGAAAGAGACAGAAAAAAGAAACATAGTTATTGACATGTATTAAAATAAATTAATGAGTGTGGGGGGGCAGAGAGACAGAGAGAAGGTGAGAAGTGCTCAGTGCATGATGAGGAGTTCTCCCAGCAGTCTAGACCTATAGCAGCATAACTAAGGGATGGTTCAGGACTCACCTGATCCAGAACTAACTAAAGGCTTTATCAAAAAGGAACATTTTTAGTTTAACTTTAAATGCAGAGATGGTGTCTGCCTCCCGAACCCAGAATGGGAGCTGGTTCCACAGGAGAGGAGCCTGGTAGCTGAATGCTCTACCTCCTGCTCTACTCTTACAGACTCTTGGAACCACAAGAGAGCCTGTGTTTTGTGAACGAAGTGATCTATTTGGATAATATGGTGTTATTAGGTCTCTGATGTATGAAGGGGCTTGATTGTTGAGGGCTTTAAATGTGAGGAGCAGGATCTTGAAATCTATTCTGAATTTTACAGGGAGCCAATGTAGAGAAGCTTAGACAAGAGTAATATGATCTCTCCTTCTAGTTCCTGTCAGCACTCATGCTGCAGCATCTTGGACCAACTGGAGACTTTTTACAGATTTCCTGGGACATCCTGATAATAAGGAATTACAGTAATCTAGTCTAGAGGTAATAAATGCGTGGACTACTTTTTCAGCATCCTTCTGAGACAGGATGTTTCTAATTTTGTTAATTTTGCAGGTGGAAGAAAGCTGTCCTAGAGACTTGTTTTATATGTTGGTCAAATGACATGTCCTGGTCAAACATAATTCCAAGGTTCCTCACAGTGGAGCTGGAGGACAAGCTGACAACATCCAAGGTGACTATCTGTTCAGACAGTGATTCTCTAAGATGTTTAGGGCCAATTACAACAACCTCAGTTTTGTCTGAATTTAGAAGTAAGAAGTTTTGGGTCATCCAGGCCTTGATGTTCTTGAGAAATTCCTGAAGTTGAACTAAGTTATTAAATTCATCAGGCTTCATAGAAATGTATAGCTGAGTGTCGTCTGTGTAACAATGGAAGTGTATGTGGTGCTGTCTGATGATGTTGCTTAAGGGGAGCATATATGAGGTGAAGAGTATCAGTCCAAGGACAGAACCTTGTGGAACTCCATGACTAACCTGCATGTGCATGGAGGGGTCAGTGTTGAAATTGAAATCTATCTGATAAATATGATTTAAACCAGTGTAGTGTCGTTGCTTTGATCCATACATGTTGTTTCCAGTCTCTGTACCAGAATCTTATGATCTATGGTGTTAAATGCTGCACTAAGATCCGACAGGATCTTAGACAGAGTCTAATTGACAAGTTGTTGGTTTAGATGATGAAACTAATAAGGTCTGTATTGTATGAATTTCATAGAAATCACACAATTTTGGGAGGTAGTATAGCTTGAGGCGCTTCTCGATTTGCCATTAGCCAGAGAGTGGCTGCTTGGTGTGTTGTCTACAAATAAGCAGTTTCTAGTTCCTGTGATTTAGATTTGTTAACCATCTGAGATTTGTCCCACAGCTAATGATGGTAAAGGACACCCAGGGGCCAGATTAAGATTCTTTTTTCTCTGGTGGAAACCTGATGAAATTGTTGCCTGGCAACAGGCTCAACAGAAATGTGCAGCTTGAGTGGCAGACGTGTTCAGCCTATACTCGGTGTGATAAAAGGATCAGAAAGCTATTGCACTTCAAACTGCTGACTGTAAGCAAGCTACACCACACAGAGCTTATTTAAATATTAAAGCCAGGCTTTGCTCATGCAAAGAAGGTGGCTGTAGCTGAGGAGTAGAGTGGTTGTCCTCAATCAGGCCAGCGGTTTGATCCTAAGTTTTCCCCATCTACATGCAGAAGTGTCCAAGTGTCCTTGGGCAAGATACTGCACCCCTAAATGGCCCCTCATAGATGATGAATGCGCCAATAGTATGCTGCGTTGGATAAAAGCGTCCACAAAATGACATGTAATGTAAAGAAAATATAGCATTGGCTTTCTCAATCTTTTATTCACTGCAGTGGAAACATTCACAACCTGAACCATGAGGCCTTTCATAGTGAAGGCACAACATTTTGAACTAGTCCTGTACATTCATCTCATTGCACAGTATGCATTTTTCTTAGACTTTGGACGTAGTATAATGTGGAAACAGCAGAACAATCCAACATGCAGCTTAATATTTTTGTCTTGAGTGTATTGAGAGGGGATTCCTATTATGCTTATGCTTCTTACTAATAAAGTTATATCTTCATATCCTAACATACATTTCCCCAAATTTCATCTCTTCAACAGAGTAAAATAACTCATTTTAACTTTATTGTACAGGACTACAGCTAATAACTATTTTCATTTTCTGTTGATTATTTCTTTAGCTGAGTCCAAAGTGAAGAGCGAATTTGAAGCTCATAGTGGAAATTTTTTCCATCCCCATCTTGCCATTTTTCTCCCACCATATTGACTCTGCAGCTCTGGTCCTGTTGAGGGCATAGCTGTTACCACTTGCACAGGCCAAGTGTGTGAATTATATTCAAATAAATGTGTGAACCTTTACATTTTATAATTGTTATATTGTCCACCTTTATGTGTTTTATGTCCCCTTAATGAAATGCTTTTTCAAACTTCATTTACAATAACATCTTTCTAATAAATTCTGTTTATATTTGCAAAACTTGAATACTGACTGAATACATTCGATTTCACTTTGAAAGGAGAAGCAACTAATACAATACCATTAAAAACAAGCATTAATGAAGATTAGGGGGAAAGAAGTAAAAGTCCAGCAGATCAATCAAATGCTTCTGTAGAAAATATGTGCCTTCTATGAGGCAATCATGTGTTTTTGTCTCACAATACCTGTCCAATATTATTATAACAACCTGCATAAATGTTTTCTCTTAGAGGGCTTTAAAATTATTCATTGCAGGTCTAGTTTCTCAGTGAATGTTGTGCATTTGTCTTAAAGAAATGTGCAAACAAAACCATGACATCAGCTTGTCATACTTCACTTTCTGATTATATATATATATATATATATATAGTGTTGGGGGAGACAAACAAACTGAAGCCAAACTCAACAAAAAAACAACACAACACACAATATGCCAATCCTGTAACCTTTATCAAGGTAGTAGCCTTGTTGTGTGGTCTAAATGACTGCGACTACTTTCATGCAGTTTGCATTTTTTCAAAAAGATATGTTATGTCTCGATCCCTGTCATCTATAGTATTTCTGTGCCAACACTTTGAAATTGCAAACAGGGAAAGCAATATAAGACGTTGCTTACTCCACATCTGGTTAGCCCACTCTGTTTCTCATAACAAGAGCAGGAGAAGCCGCTTCCTCATCATTTGCTGCTGAACCTGTAAATCGTGTCTATCCGTACCAAGCTCATGTATCCTCTCTCTTTCTTGTTGGGGTGTTTTTGTAAAGAAATTACTGGATTTGCCGCAGTTCTACTCGCCACATCTTTGCCTGTCAGCTCGCAATGGAAGTAACTCAGTGAGGGTGGATGTACCTAAGACCGCGTTGATGATTGACCAGTCACATTAGAACAATAAAAAACATTAATACCAATTCGTTGGAAATAAAAGGTGGCTGTTTTAGGGGTGCAGAGAGCTGTGTGTCATGGAAAATCTAGATAAAACAATTAAATAGCAGCCTCAGGTCCTGTGGTTGCCAAAAGTTTAGGTACTTGCATTCAATTTAATGGCTGGTTCCCCTAACCGGGCTGTATATGTATTCAGTCAGAAATGAACCAAATACAATTTGAAAACAATTTCTATTGAATGCTCACACATGCTTACGGTCTCCCAGGTGCATTGTATGAGTAAACTAGTATTATCTTATTAAGTTATGTTTAACATGTTTAAATAGGCTTTTTCTGCCTCAGGATGTTGGAGCCCCCCTTGTATTGACAAGCCTTCACTGTTTGATGCACTTGAGATAACAGTCCAATGTTTCATTTGTCTTCTTTGCCATAAGAGACAGAACAGATTTGGCACAGCGGTGTCCTGTAGGCTTGTTTGTCCCTAACAAAATGACAAGAAACATAAAAGTATTACATTATTGAGGAGTAACTGGCTGTACATATAAACAAATTTGTGGCCTTATATTCTGCAGATATTTCACGCAACAGTGTACCACAAAGACAAAGAATGTCCTTTATGCAGTTCTTCCCCAATGAAATTATTATACATATAATGTAATGTTTTCTGTTTAATTTATATGGTCAATACTTCATCAGTTTAAACATGACTTGGCTTTGACTGTAAGTTATGAAAAAGGTCTGTACCTGGAGTCAGTGCTGAAGTGATGACTCAGTGTTCAGTCTTGTTTGAGTCCAGTTCTGTCACCTTATGTTGTACATCCAGTGGTGCAGCCTGTCTGAGTCACCTAGAGGAAAACTTAACTGGGACATATAGATATGTAAAGTCATATACGTGTCAGGTTATCTCCTGCATAGACCTTTTACATGCAAACAATAAAAGACAATACAAGTTTACTTATGGTTGTCATGTTAGACCAGAGTAGAACATGACGTGGTCTTTTTCTGTTGTAGATCATCCACCTTAAGGTTCAACAATTTTGGCAATTCTCCTCTGAACAATATACCAAGTTGGAGGTTAATGATTTTGGCTCCATTCTGGGTAAAAGAATGCTTTCATGTGTAAAAATCTCTGAATTTCAAAGTCTAGAAACAGCCTGACACAAGAAAATCACATCACTGTCACTTTAATTCACCACTCTGGTGTTTGATCTGAACATTAACTGAAGATTCTGACTTGGAACAACAGGATATTCAAGACAACACTGCTGTTTGGATAATTACACGGATGAGTAGGTGTACAGTCATCCACCATACTGAAGGATGTGCGATTATGGCTTGTTGAGATATGCAATGAACATTAGTGAAGTTTATACCTTTAATTATAAAATCTATTGCTACAGTGTCTGCAAACATCATGTTTTACATTATTAATAGTGGTACCAATTTTTTTTTTAACTTAAATAATTTGCTCTTTTAAAAATTAAAAAAATTACTGAAATTAAATAAATTACTTAACTTTTTTTACAAAATTACAACTAGTCAACTTAAAATTTACAAGATGCCCCCTTTCAGTAATGCCCAAAAGAACAAATACAACTATGTTATTACGATTCAAGTTGTTTTATTAAACTATTAAAACACAAATTTACATGAAACATTTCAATAAGTAGCCAGCACAACAGAAATGTTCTTAGGGTTGAAGTGGACCGCAGCAGCGTTGTCAGTGACCACAGTACGGAGAGTCAGAAATGCCCCTCATCTTCTCGCTGAAAAATACAAACAAATGTATGTTGGGGGTTAATGGTGGCTGTGATGTGTCGTTCAGTCGATACCGCCTCTGTGATCCTTTCCTAATGTTTCCTAAAAACTATTACGAAGCTTCAGCAGTCTGACTTAGACAAATCACATCATAGATATTCTACAAAGTTAGTCTTCTTCTTTCTTCCTCTTTGTGTGATTCCACAGAAAGTTTTACCTTAGTTAGCTGCAGCAGAGGGACAATCTTTGGTGATACTGTATATTATGTTGCTGGGACAAAATATCCACTTAAATTTTTTTACTCAGTGCTGAATCCTTATATTGTATATTAGCTTCAACTAAACCCTTTAGCATGAAACAAAGTGTATGTATTTGTCCCTGATTTCTTACACTTGATCATCTGAGGAAGATATTGCTTCATGTAGAGCAGAATGATAACAACAACTCAATAATCACAAACCGATCCTTTAATATATAACATTTTCTAAAATGCTGTCAGAGGTATTCAAGTCCCCATACAACATGTCATACTAGCACTGTTGATTTTGACATTTCTGTGAGTGCACTGAGTCCCTACATTTCAGGTCTTGATGAACTGAGTCATCTTCCTGGAGGTACACTTGGAACGCACATTGGGCCAGAATGCGCCCGATGTTGACATCATGTTTCTAAAATTAAAAAAAGTATTTTAGTTGTCACAGTCAGTGTTTCAGATTGCCAACCATTATTTAAGTTTACAAATATATTTGCCATATTCAACAAGAGAAAAGTCAAATATGCACTTCATGAATTATTCTTTACCTAATTTCTGCCTATGGAGGGAGAAGGGGAGAGAGATGGAGAGGGTAAGCGAGAAACAGAGTGAGCGAAAGGAAATGGGATTTAATCAATTTTGGTTCATCATGAAATTGTGGTGGGACAAATTAGACTATATGGGCCAGTAACTAATGGGAAACACTAATGGTTTGGGTAAAATATGACAATCTGAATGTTATTGAAGATTTTTGTTTTTATTATTTGTGTTGCATAAGAAAAGTAATTTAAATGTAGGCTTGTAAATGGTGACAAAACATGTGAGACTAGTGAGAAAAACTATGTAACGATGGAACCGGTGAACGACTATTTAAATTAGATGATGTTTTCATACTTGTCATCACAATATGATATTATATCATTTATATTTGGCCCAGGCTGTATTTGTGTTCACACTGCAAAAGGAAAGTATCCACATCAGTCCCACACCACCAAATGTATTTTTATTTCAACGGATCTCAGGTAGCATCAAGGTCTATTCAGACATAAACTTTGCACTGACCACTTGTGATTCCATCACTGAGGATGTTAATACCATTTCTTAATGAGGTTAATGTGATCTTATACTCACCTGGCAGTCATGAATCCTTTGGATTTCCTGCAGCACCTCTGCAGTCATGCCCATCCATGAGGCCTTCTGCCAGTAAAAAGCAAACAGTTGTGGTGTGTATCTGTGAAGCTTACAGAAGAGTTGGTTGCATAGGTTCACATCCGTAATGCCATGGATCTTAGGAAAGGCTACAGACATAAAAAACACAAATATTTATCTAGATAGCACATATTTTATCAGTTACTTGGTAATAAATGGCAAATAAAAGAGGAACACGATTTTGACCTGTGACTCTGTACGTAGAGCGGGCCATCTCTTCGAAAAGTTCTTCACTTGTGGATATCCCTGAAAAATATTTGCAGACAAAAGTCAAAGGTTGTCTGCCTGAGCTTTAAAATCAAAATCTGGCTTCTCTCTCTCAAACAAAGCCTTTGAAAAGTTAACAAAATAATGGCCATGTAAAGATATTCATAAATGTCAAATGTTGAGAAATTTGGTTTCTAAAAAACCTGTATCATTTTATTAGGTACACCTGGCTACAACTAATGCAGCCTGATCCAACACCACTGCAATAAATCCTATTTTTTTTAAAAAACAAAAAACATTGTTATTCAGTTTTTGATCAGAGGCTGCAATTTGTGCTGATGTTGAACTGTATGGCATTATACTGCAATGTGACTTTTATTTTGTCAATCCAATTTATATGAATGGGATTTAAGATTTTCATTGCCAACATGTACGCTGTATCTGTTGTGCAGATGACAATAAAACCTTTGAACCTTTGAGATACAACCTTATGTACACTGCATTACAGTTCAGACCACAGACTTTATCCTCCAACCTTACCAAAGTAACAGTTTCAACAAAAACTGAAGATTGCTCACTGTGGCAAAGGACATTGCCACCAGGGTGTGACTACAGCAGTCAGAGACAAAGTACTCCATATTCACCATTTTATTATGCTTTATTAAATCATAAACTCACAAAACGATCTGGAATCCAGCTTTTCAGCTCAGTCTTCCAAGTGCGTTCTCCGTCCCTCTGTAAGCTTCCCGAGTGTCTCTCCGCATGTTTCAGTCCTGTCTTTGTCCTCTATGTGTCTCTGTGAGGCAGCTCCCCCGCTGCCTCATAAACCTGAGGATCATCAGCTAACAGCTCTCACCTGCACTGACTGATCCTCAGGTACCGGTGACGGTGCTCTCCCAGCCCCCTCCTCCACACTCACCAATGAAGAAGTTAGATAAGGCAACTAGTCTCTGCAATTTAGGGCTTAAGGTAAAACCTGTTGCCCAAACAATAAATGGGCATGCTCGTCTTACCTTGAGTCTTTGAAGGTTGATTACTCAGAGCTCACGTTTCAATTGTGCCTGTGAAGGAAAACTATTTCCAGTCCAATAAGTTAAAATGTATAAGACATATCACTAATAAAAATAAATATATATACTCTTCAAGATACATTCAGTATTATAAGTAAACATTTCTTAAGCTATTTATTGTGTATATTTACTCAATTTTTAATATTTGTACTTGAATAGTTAACACTTGCTGGATACTTGAATTGTATTGTATCAACCTTGTGCCTCTCAAAACATTATAAATCTTTTTTTTCCTTCATCCCTCCTTATCCTTTAAGTATCTTGCTCTTTCTCTCCACTTCCTTTCCTTGTATTTGTCCCACATTTTGTCCTTAACAAATCTTTCATCCACACTTTTTTTAAACTGCCTGCTATTCTAACTGAACTGAAGGATTTGAAAATCTCTCACATTGGAGACATCTTTTTTTCTTTTTTTTTTTTTACCAAAAAGTGAAACCAGGCTCTATCCTCCTCCCCACCAGTCTTAATGCTCTTGTTAACATTGCATTCAGCCACAGAAACTTTGTGTTAAGCCACTAGGCTCCATTAGTCATAACGACGCCGGTATGAAACGCTGTAACTTTAGCTCCAGCTTACATTCTGCTAATGTCACTGCAAAGGCCAACAGATAATCAACCTGTGATAAAGGTTTTCACTCACCTGACCAGAAGGTTATAACCAGGACCAGCAGCAGATTTATTACTGTTGAAGATTTACATGAAATAGCTTTGGTTTCTGGCCTAATGTTGCATTACTACATTACGAAACAGCAGCGTGCCAAACTTTCTCCATGGTTCTTAAATAAGAACTTAACAACCTGAAACAATAAACAATTTCTCTAACATGACATCTAGGCTTGGCTGAGTTTTTTATAGAATTTTTCTGCGATTTTTATTTGTTTTACGCTGTAACCGTCTCACTTGCATCAGGGTAGCCATCTTGAATTTTCTGAAAACGTGAAGTCCGAGTCTGAACGTCTTCCGAAGATGACATCAGACGCTGCATCACTTCATTCACTCAGAAGTTTTAATTAAAACTGGATATTCACTCAGAAACTTTGATCCACTGCAAATTAAAACAGCATCAATAGTCAACGGAGCTCAGAAGTTTAGGTTGGGTTTATTTGATAGCTGGTTTTGATTGCTGTACCCATAACACTTATGAGTTCGTGTGATTACTGTTCGGGTTTACAGTGAAGAATGTGAGTTTTACAAACAAGTTTTACATAGCAATGTTAAGCTGTTTATATAATAATTTACACTATGAACTAAAGAAAAGTTAGTGTTGAAGTTTGTGAAAGTGAAACAAAAACCTTGAAGGCAACACAGTAGAGATAAGCCAGGGTTAGGGTCACCTGAGATAAGAATGAGCCTGGTTTGTGGTTATGTTGTTTGATTAAATCCTCTACTGTTAACATAATGTTTTATCAGGTTGTACATCATGTAGCATGTTGCTCAAAAACAGAATTGAGGTTTTCAACAATGTATTTCTAATGTTGTAAGGTGAGCACAACATTTTCTTCAGAAATATTATCTCCAGTCATGCACAGTATTAAAAGATACTGGTACTATGAAAGAATGCCAACATTTTGCCATTTAATGAAAATATTATATTTTAAAACATGTAATGAGGGTAATTTATGTTGGAGTGTAGTTTGAGCTTTCATTTTCTGACTGAACCTGTACATATTAGAGAGCCAAAGCCTAATCCAGCAGGCATTGTGCCTGATGTTTCCCGTGAATACTGTCACATGCAGTGTAAAATATTAAGTTGACAGCCTAGCCAATTTGACTGAACACGACCTGAACCCGATTATTATAAAAAAGTCAAACCCAGCCCGACCAGTCAATGGGCTTTGATAACTTATCCACACTTTAATTTGGGTCGATAAATGTGCAGCATGCTTTACAATCAGTTGACCTTGATCAGACAGAGGACTAAGATCACACCGCAGTTTCTAATGAAAACCAATATTTCACTGATGTAACTCCTGTAACTTTGTGTCTGTGTCTGTCTCTGTTGTTTGTTTGTGTCCATATGTGTGCTCATTGTCTTTTCCTAGGCGACTGATGTGAGGCCAGCTACACAGAATGTGTCAATCAATTGACAACTCTTTGGCAATGGGGATCTAAAAGAGGTAAGTAAAGATGGATTTAATCACACTATTAATATCTTGTACTTCACTACATTAAAATTCAGTCATGCTACTTTCACAAAGATTTTATTTCATTCATACAAAATACACTTAACCTGCATTTCACTTTCTTTTTAGAAATCAGATAGAAAGACGAAACAAATTTGTGAGCTCTCCAGCAGCCTGTACCAGAAGAGGTACTTAGCAGCTTGGACTAGTACAGTGAGCTTTACTAGCAGCTGTTATCAGCCTTGATGTGGGATTTATGCTTTCATTTTTAACAGAAAAATGTTACTCAGACCCATCCAACAAAAGTTTGCTCACTGCAGTTAATAGGTTGTCCTCATTTTTCTATTATGACAATATTTGACAGTATGACCATAACATCTGTTGCACATCCTTGACAGTAGATCGGTCAGCTAGAGTGTTGGCTCAAGCCATGGGTCTGCTGTTAGGTCAAGCCAGACTTATGATGGATGAACTCCGAAAACATCCAATTTAAGTAGGGAATCTAAAGGAGATGGAAAGAAGATAGGCTCTAAAGATATGATTCATGCTTCTTTTGCAGTCAGCTGGTAATTTTGGTCCCCACCTCCTTAACACATCCCACAACTGACCTGTTCCCCTCTGTCTGTGTCTTGTGGGCTTCATAGGCAGGCACAAACACAGGATTACATATCTGAATAAAAGAGAGCAGCTTTTCAGCTTTGTACAGACTAGTAGCATGTACAGAGATAGAGAGAGCGAGACAAGAAAAAGCAGGTTAAAGGGATAGTCCACCAAAAAAGAATAATTCACTCATTATCTACTCACCACTATGCCAATCGAGGGGTGGGTGTGTTTGAGGGGGTAAACAGTGTTGCAGCCAAATCCAATACAATTGAAGTGAATGGTGACCAATTCTTCAAATGTCAAAAAACCTATCAGAAATAAAACATAAAATGCCTCCATACAGATTCCTCTTTATGGTCCCACGCAAACATTGGGAAATTTGACCTCTGTATTCAACCCATCCGTGTGAACGGAGCACACACGGAACACAACCCACACAGTGACCACACACGGAACAGTGGGCAGCCATGAAGGCACCCGGGGAGCAATTGGAGGGTTCAGTGCCTTGCTCAAGGGCACCTCGGCAGTGCCCAGGATGTGAACTAGCACCTCTCCAACTTCCGTCCATGCTGGACTTGAACCGGCCACCCTCCAGTTCCCAAGCCAAGTCGCTATGGACTGAGCTACTGCCTCCCCTGCTCCTGTGATGTCACTCTAGTGTCCTTAAGCCCTGAAATTCAAATTAGAGTTAAAACTGTGTCATTTACACCATGTTTTTAGCGTAAATGTCCTATGATATCCTCCTCTGGAGCTCTCGCCCAAGGGTGCGCTGTAGCATCGCTAGCTCCAGTAGCATCGCTACTTCTGGATGAATGGATTTTCATTTCTCTGTGAACTATCCCTTTAAGCCCACACTCTTCTCTTCTCTGTGTTGAATCATAACAGTCAGTGGGTGAAAAGACAGAAATAAATAATAAACACAGATTTTGTTGTAAATCTCTAGTTGGGGGTGGTCGTAAGGATAGAATGATGACAGAAAAGGAAAGATAAGGATGGATGGCATTGGAGTGGTTGATAGCTGAGTATTACTTTGGCTCCCACTCTCTGGAATTTCAGTGGCTATTTTGATTCTTTGTAAAATCTCTCAAGCTTGAATAAATCATGATGATTTTCTTCATTTCAAAATTAAAATTAACGAGAAATTTGTACGTCAAGGAATTAACTCTTCATAGCAGGTGGTTCTGCAGTTGGATTTGGCAGTAAATCTCTTCTCTTAAGCTGCTTTCAGACATACGCTGAACCACAGAAAACCTCCAGACATTCTCGGGGGATCTGTATTGGTGAATGCAGATATCCAAGTGAGAGCCTCCGGATAGTTTCTCCGGCCAGACCCTGAGTTAAAAGTCCACAGGATTCACTGTGAGCCAGTGGGTGTATTGATGACATGTCTAGCACGACAGAAGCAAAGATGAAAAGAAGAAAAGAATATTAATATCTATGGATGAAAAAAAGGTAACATTCATCTTGGGAATGGTGACAAAGATATCAAGAGAACCTTTTGTGATAAGGGCAGATGCCGTTGTCGATGAGCTATATATGAGCTCATGAGATCTCCACAGCAGAATCATTACGTCCTGCCTCTGCCTGCTGCTTTACTCCTTGCCTGAACACTTTTCTGAGAATTTCCCCCAATTCTGTGGACATCGTTCGGAGTTCATGTCTTAAAAATGGCTGAAATAGGAGCTCACCAAGCTAACTAATCCCCAATGTGAACAGAATTTTTTAAGGGAGTTTAGAAATCCACACAGTGCATCAGTATTTCTCAACCTTTGTTGGGCCAGCACCCCCTAACCTGATCCAAGTTCCATTTGTTAAACAAATGCAATGGTTGAAAATTTGACATTCAATTTAATTAGCTCTCGAAATTGATCAGGAGCAGCAGCCAATTAGAAATGCTGAATGTGATTTATTAATTATAGTGATTATTCCAATGGAAAACCAAAAGAGGAAAAAAGCACAAGGTCTGGTTTCTGGAACCAAATCAGAAAGACTAGAATTGACCTTGTGTGAGCTTTGAGCTTGGTGTTTCTCTGCCTGCCTCTTTATCGCGGGTTGCAGTGGAAGTTTATTCCAGCTGTAGTGCACCTGAAGACGTCACGCCCAAGCAATTGTGGCACTTGTAATGCATGCTTAGGACCTGTGCGAATCCCTGTTCCATGAGGTATCTCTTCAGAAAAACGAGATGAAGCACTCTTGTCTTTTCCCAGTAATGATGGGAATATTTTACAACCAGAGTTGCAGAAAGTATCATGGAAATTTTTGTCCCCCTGGATGTCATCAAGCTGGGGCTGCACCAGCTGTGACACAAAGTCATGATCTTTGCTGAAGTCAAACTAAACAGGTTGTTTTCACACTTCCTAACCTGATAAAAATGTGCCCACACAGACAAATACCTAGTCCTGTTGTCCATTTAGGAATATATGGAGGCCTTTAAGAAGAGAGCCTTGCGCACAGTGGGCCCCATTGTGTGATGTGTGTTCATTTAATTAGTTCTTTAGAAGTTTCTTGAGAAAACTCTACGTCAGATTCATGACGCATTCTTAAATTGCAGAATTGTTCAAACTCACACAGTTATCTAAGTTGAAGTTGAAAATTGGCAATGCAGTACTGTGTGTTTTAAATAATCTAAATAGTCAGGTCATCCTGATATCTTTAAACTCTAGAGGGTTTTAAGAAGAAATGTCTTCATATTGAAAGGCTAATGATTAAATCATTTTCAGATGACTTTTGAAAATTTTTATTGTGAGGGAGAATCGGTTAATTAGAGTTCCAAAATTTAGTTGCATTGATGGAAAAAGCCCAAAACACTTAGTTCTTGATCCTGAAACAGACTGTAGTCTCTGGTTAGATGATCTCAATGTTCTGACTGTGTGGTATGGGGACAGGAGCTCTGAGAGGTAAGATGGGTCCAAACCATTTAGCGCCATTTTAAAATCAATCCTCTGGCTGACAGGCAACCAGTGTAGAGAGGCAAGAATGGATGTAATCATGGAATGTGTTAGCTCTTTTTTGACCTAGTTAAAACTTGTTACTGCATCTTGAACCAGTTGGAGATGGGATAAAGAAAGATATGATGCTAAAATATAACTAATTGCGGTAATGAAGGCATGAGGATATAATGGATGGCTTTCTCCAAGTCGGAAGTATTGAGAAATGATTTTAGTTAGGAAATGACCAAGATGAGTGGAGAGATAGTCCTGTGATAGATTGTAAATTGGGATCCACACACCCTGATAGCAAGGGGGATCACTCCCATACCTGGAATACATAATAGAGTGATCATAATTCAAACCAGAATATTTTAAGATTATTAAGGGTGTATAGGCCAGGGTATTTCTACTTCAATAAAAACAAAAATTAGGTAACACAGGGTTTTCCATCCACAAGAATAATAATTAACAAGCCAATGATAAAAGCAAGCAGCTTGAAGGGTCTGGCTGCGGGCACCTTGGACAAAAGAAAAATGCTCTAAAAGCCCAAATTTGGTGCCTCCAATGCCACTTCTAATTTAACTGTTCCTTTAAACACACTGAACTTAAATATGATATATTTTAATAAGTTAAGTACCTGCTTGTTAAGATGTAGTAATTATTTCTAATATTTTTTTTGATTAATTAATTTGGAATTAGAAAATTAAAAATAAATATTCACTTTATTTCACAGAAAGCAGGAGAAAATAACTTCTATAAACCATGGATAAAAAGTATGTATGTGGAAAAACATTTTGTTAATATGTCACTGTAGGGACAAGCATCACATCATATTTTACAAAACAATATTTGGATAATCTGATATTACAACTTAATACTGTTTGTAGAGGAGTGACATGATGAATGAGGGGGGTTATCTCAGAATGTAGATAAGTTTAGCAGATTCATGGAAAAACTAACAGACAGCTTTTGTTTGCTAATTACCTTAACCAGTGCGCTAGTAATGTCCCCTCCAGACTGCATTTTAAGTTTTTTAGTTCTTATTTGGGCTTTTTACTCCTCAAATCTAATGAGAGTAGTTTTCAACCAGAGCTAATGTCACTTCACCTTGTTCACTGTCTCTCTTCGCTGATCAGACTGTGTTTGTGTGAGCACACAAGTGCAAGTCAAGTGTGTGTGTGTGTGTGTGTGTGTGTGTGTGTGTGTGTGTGTGTGCGCGCAAGTGCAATATGCAGCTCTTCGTCAGAAAGAGAAGCATGTATATATAAATTAAGGAGACACTTAATCATCACAGTATAACACCAAGTCAGTTAAACTTCAGTTGCACCAATCTGTCCATTTAAGAAGCACAAGTGATTGTGAATCTGTTTCACCTGCTTTGGTGCAAATGAAAGTGACAACAGGTGCAATGGAGGCAAAAGCAAGACAACCCCTAAAAAGGGAATGGTTTTACATGTGGTGGCTACAGATAGCTGCTCTCTTCTTATCCCTCCTGACTGATTCTTCCACAGTTTTGTGTTCTGCTTGTGTCCTTGTCACTACTGGCAGCATGAGGCGGTATCTGCAGCCCAATCAGGTTGCACGGGTAGTCCAGATCCTCCAGGATGAAACATCCGTACATGCAGTCGCAAGTAGGTTTGCTGTGTCTCAGCACAGTCTCAAGAGCATGGGGGAAATACCAGGAGACTGGTCATTACACAAGGAGAGCTGGAAAGACTCCTTGAGGGTGGCATGAGGGCCAGACGTCCTCTAGGGACCTGTGCTCACAGCACTGTGCAGCTCGATTGGCATCTCCACTGGCATCCCGTTCTCTCCACTGGCATCCCGTTCTCTCCCCAGATGAGAGCAGGTTCACACTGAGCAGCAGTGACAGGCGTGAAAGACTCTTGAGATGCCGTGGTGAATGTTATGCCGCCTGTTACATCATCCAGCATGACCGGTTTGGTGGTGGGTCAGTGATGGTCGGGGTGGCATATCCTTGGAGGGTCGCACAGACCTCCATGTTATAGCCAACAGTACCCTGACTGCTGTTGCCGGATGTAATCCTCAGAGTGACTCTCAGATCTTACTCTGGTGCAGTGGGCCCTGGGTTCCTCCTAGTGAAGGACAATGCTGGGCCTCATGTGGTCAGAGTGAGTAGGCAGTTTCTGGATGACGAAGGCATTGATGCAATCGAATGGCCTTCACGTTCCCCTGCCCTATTTTCAATTGAGCACCTATGGGAAGTTATGTATTGGTGCCACCAGCTACTGCCACAGACTGTCCAGGAGCTCACTGATGCCCTGATCCAGGTCTGGGAGGAGATTCCCCAGGACGCCATCCACCGACTCATCAGGAGCATGCCCAGAAATTGTCGAAGAGCATGCAGGCACACAAAGGCCACACACACACACATTATGAGTTGCTTTGATGAAATTCATGCAAGTTATTTCAATTTTTTACTTTTATTTTTGGTGTGGTTTTGAATTTAGTCCTCAATGGGTTGATGATTTTAGTTTCCATTGACCATTGTTACGTCATTTTGTTCTCAACAAATTATACAATGTACATCAATAAAGATTTTTAACTTGAATGATTCGTTCATCACGATCTGATGTGTGATTTAAGTGTTTTTTTGAGCAGTGTATAAGATGGCACTGTGATAATTTGAGCATTCTGTTGTGGAAAAGATGATCTGATCAGTACATTCTAGGTGTTGTCTAGTGGAAACTTCCAATGATGAGGCGAACTGGTGCCGTTCAAACGGAACATTTACTTTGCATGTAAATATGGTGTACTATTACAAGGAAGAATTAAAGAGGAGTAAATAAAACAGAGCCTTGCTTTGTAGGTCGGGAATTCGCAGAGTAGTTTGACCAGTGTCACTCTCAGTGCTCACAACAGTTATGGCTGTTACATCCGTATTAACATTAAAATCAAACTACTTAAATCAAACTTAAACACTGTATATGATGCAAATAATTTCTTCAACATGTATTCAAACATATAGTACCATTGGTTTTTAGTGCTTCTATTACAATAGTGCTCTATTAAATATGTTATGATTTATTATATCTGCTATCCTGTTAAACATTCTAAATGTTACTTTTATTCAGATAATACAACTTGCATGCACTTGCTTATTGTCAGACACATCAGCCAACACAAGCTGATCCTTCGATGAGCTTGCACTATTCTCAATGTGGTATGAAATACAAAAATACCATACCATTCTCTTCAGAAAAGGTATATGTGTGTCAACAGTACCTCCCTGGGAACTGTACCAATGACCTAAGGATTAGTGGTCGACCACCCTCTAAGCCACAACATGATTCTCTCATTCAATTCAATTCAAATTCAATTCAAAAGACTTTATTGTCATTGCACAGTCGTACTTTGTACACTAGCACAACGCAATTGTGGCACAGTCCTCCTCCTCGATGCCAAACATACTATTAACAACACACGAGACACAAACCACTACACAAATTGAGTTAAAAATAAGGGGATTCTAGGGCTAAAGGCATTTAATGAAGTGGATGTACTATACAAAAAGAATAATTGTACCGATAATGTACTGATACATGCAGATAATATGCATATTTGGAGAAGTGCAAACTGTACAGAATAAATACTATATACCAATAACGTACCAATATATCTGGATAATCTGGGTATTATACAAAGTGTTTTATTGCACAGAAAGGTCAAGGACTGAAAGTCCCATAGTGTTATTGCAGCTGGAATGACACATGAATTGAGTCAGATATTTACATGTGCATTTATCATTGCAATCGTCTTGTTGTAAAGACTGTCTCTCAGTCTGTTTGTCCGTGATTTCAGAACCCTGAACCTTCTGCCTGAGGGCAGCGGCTCAAACAGCCGGTGTCCTGGATGTGTGCTGTCTCTTAGAATGCTGTGTGCCCTCCTGAGACAGTGGGTGTTATAGAGAACCTTCAGGGAGGGGAGGGGGCGGCCAATGATTCTTTGTGCGGCTTTGATGACCCTTTGCAGCGCCTTCCTGTGTGCCGTGGTGCAGCTGGAGAACCACACAGAGATGCAGTAGGTTAACACGCTCTTGATGGAGCAGCGGTAGAAGATAGTCATCAGCTCTCTCTTCAGCTTGATCCTTTTGAGGATCCTCAGGAAGTGGAGTTGCTGCTGGGCCCTCTTCACCACCGCCTAGGTGTTGGTGCTCCACTGGAGGTCTTTGTCGATGTGCACCCCCAGGAACTTGAAGATGGTCACCCATTCCACACAATTCCCATTGATGTAGATGGGCTGCAGGTCGGACTTCCTTCTCCTGAAGTCAACAATCAGCTCCTTCGTCTTGGAGGTGTTGAGGACCAGGTTGTTCTCTGCGCACCACCCCCCAAGCTTCTGGACCTCATCCCTGTATGCGGTCTCATTGCCTCCGGAGATAAGCCCCACCAAGGGGGTGTCATCCGCGAACTTGATGGTGGCGTTGCGTGGGTGGGTGCTGACACAGTCATGTGTGTACAGAGTGTAGAGCAGCGGACTCAGCACACAACCCTGTGGAGTGCCGGTGTTGAGGCTGAGGGCTGTGGAGAGATGGGGGCCTACTCTTACACACGGTCGGAGAGGAAGTCTCTGACCCATACACCATACTCATACACCATTAATACAATCTGTAGTTATACCTTGATCTACAAACATTTATTTCCTGTGGTGTGACACATCCAGAGACATACATTTATTAAATTGTTAAATGTTTAAACCATATCTTTTCCTCTTGGAATTAAAATTTGCTTTGCAAAGTCTCAGTTTAGCTGACATTCATCAGCATGTTTTGCATCGTTTTGTTAGTACAAATACAAGGGTGCATACTTACCAACACTTAGGCCCAATCCCATTGTACCCCTTCTCCCCACCCCTACTCCTTGTTTCTAAGGGTTATCTTGCCCCTTCAAATAGAGTCACGAGAGGTAGTGGTTGAAATTTTCCCTACAAATTGGAACAGCACTTCCAGAAGCTGTTACCTCATCAGTAGTAACATGTGCTCCTATATGCTGGTTAAATCAAGTGCATCATGTATCTTCAAAGAGGGGCCAATGGGACATGAAATTGTGTGAAAATACAGGATATATCATACAAAAGAAAATCTAGCAAGCTAGTGATTTTTTTGAGGTGGTTGGGAAAAAAATGCCCATAATACATCGAAACGATATTTATCTAAGGTATTAAAATTTGTATTGTAATTTTTAAATCCTTATTAATGGAGAAAATACTATATTTGTGGCTTTCTCTCCCAGTTTGAGGGTGATTTGCAAGGCATTCTGGGAAATTCTCATAGCCCTTGTGGAGTGTGGGTCTGATAAATCTCAGTTTCAAGGCCTGTACAGCCCTAACACTTGGCCCACGCCTCCGTCCCAACAAGTACTGGGACACCCTAGCCCTACACGGGAACGTGCAAAACAGAGCGGATGGGCTAGGGCTAAAAAATAAACATCATGCAGAGGATCTCTTCCTGTATTCTCATATCAGCTCCTTTGGACTTTCTACTGACTTTATATAGGGGACCGGCCACAGAAAGTCTGCAGAAAGAGTTTAGCGCATGTCTAAAAGCAGATTAAATAACCTGTTGGTGTAAATGTGAGTGTGAATGGTTGTTTGTCTCTTTATGTTGACCATGTGATGTACTGGTGACCTGTCCAGAAAATATTCTACCTCTTATCCAATGTCAGCTGACATCGGCTGGCTCCCGTCCTCAAAGGATAAGTGGTATGGCTAATGGATGAATGGTTTCCATGATAGTGACATACATGAGCATCCGGTATAGTGAATGAGTTCCATTTTGAATTTCACTAGCGTCTAACACACACAGCTGTGGTTGCTATGGTGACATATCCTTTCTCTTTTTAAGGCAAGGAGAGACAGAAAGAGAGATAAAGAAAAGAAATACTCACACACACACAGACACACACACAAACTCCCATTGTCCCTTTGCAGGCACACACATTTGAAATAATGCATTTCCTACCCCTTTACCTTGACCTTAGCTCTCAAAACTAAATACCTCACCCTGACCTAAACCTAATTCTAACCCGAGAAGCAAGTGTCAACCTTCAGCCTTTTGAAAAAAGGAAAAGTGGCCTAAATCTTCTCACTTTCCCAAAATGTCCTCACTCTGTATGGACAATGCACATTATCTACTCACAATTATTTTAGTTCAAGTACATACATATGCGGCGTGCTAGTTAGCATATGCTACATGTTGGTAAAATGTTTCCTTCCCACTGGAAAGTCCTCATATCTGTAACTGAAGTGGGAAACCCTGAAAGATCCTGAAGATCAAGTCAATTCAAAGTCAAAAACTGTGATGAGACAAAATACTTAAACTGTTAAACTACTGTATTTGGGTGATTTTATATTAACTAGTAAATATGTCTTGCATAAACTGGCCATTTGTCACTTGAAATATGAGGGTAGTTCTAGGGAGCACTTTTCGTCTTTGCAGTCCTCTTTAGTGGTTAGGGTTAGAGGGGGCCAAAACTGTCCTGTTAGAAATATCACTGTAAGGAAGTTGCAGATTAGTTGGATGCAAACATAACATCTAGGACAAGTTTATTGACCTGATTGTAAAGTCTGATTTGTCAAACCTAGTAGCACAAATACAGTTCCTAATAATAAGGCATTTGATTGATTGATTCATTTACTTAGCTTAGCTATTGCTCTGAATGTGAATTTAAAGAGATGGCTAAGTTGGTACAAACAGAACTCCTATTTATCTTGCTATTTAATAAATTTTTGATGTAGAAAATTCCAACATAGTTATTGGAGCTATCTTGGTAAAAATAACACTGGACATCCACAATAAACACACGGAAAAATAGAATTTTACAGACTTTTATATTGAGGTAAATCTCTTGTATGTGGAAGTAAATGTCCATTGGTCTACATTAAATGAGTATGCTGTCTGCCTCCGTTGCTGCTATCCACCTTTAGAGGGTGACTCAAAGGCTTTTTGTTCACCAGCCTCCATTTAGCCCTAAATAACTTGATCTCAGCCCTATTTTCATTTCTCCTTCCTCCTACACACAGCATCAACCCAGCCTGCCTGCCACATATGGCTCTTTGAAAAATGTAGCAGGAGATGGTGGTAAAAGATGGGTGGTTGGGGGTGGGGGGGTCTCCTCTCCTTTTACCAAAGAACACCTCTTCTCTCACATCACCTCCTAGAAATTAACATTTAAGTGTCAGTTGTAGAATTCTCTCATTTCCAGTGCAGAGAACAATGTGCTCTTGCTCTCCATTCAGTTGGGAAACAAAAGTGAGCATAAAAAGAAAATTTTGGTGGCACCTGTGGACACTGGCCCATTTCTGATAAGGGCTTTTGGTTTTCTTCTTTCTGCAGCTCATTTTGTTGCATTATTTTCACATGACACTATCCTTCACCAGCTTACCACCTGCCAAAGCTGCAAAGTGTGTTGCAAACCAAACATGGGTTTCTATGGGCAACATTACTGTGGAGGTGAGGGGGGTGGGAGAGCACCTCCTCCTGTACCAGAGGATCAATCAGTGCTCCTGATTTGGTCACCATAAGTACATTCCATTGTAGACTAGTGTTGACAGTCTGGACATAAAATAAAATGTCAGAATCATATGAGATATCATTCTCATGTCAGTGTGTTAAATACAGAGCTGGAGTCTCTGGAAGCAGGGAAAACAGGTCGACTGACTATGTTCAAAGTTCACTGTTACACCTGCAGCAAATTTAAATTGATAATATGATCTATTTTGTTTAATTAGTCTGGATTCAAAATTAATCACAATTTGTATTGTTAAGTGTGAATGTATGTGTTGTTTCTTGAGGAAAAGGAGTTTATCCTCTGCTTTGGGTGGCTGTGGTGTAGAGCGGTCATCCTACAACCAGAAGGTCAGAAGTTCAATCCCCAGTCTTCCCATCTGCATGCCAAAGTGTCCTTGGGCAAGATGCTGAACCCCAAACTGCCCCATAGAACAACAAAAAGTGCTGTGAATAGATGCACTGTATGTATGTATGAATGTATGGGTGAATGGCAAACTGTAGTGTAAAGCACTTTGAGTGGTCATCAAGACTAGAAAAGCTCTATATAAATACAACCATTTACCATTTATTACCTCCATGCAAAGACTTTGCAGATTGCCAGATACTGTTTGAGATCATGGGGTTTGGTTTTCATCTGGCATGCATCCCTCCATGCATCTCACGCTTTCAGAAAGATGAACACATCATGTTTCCCAAACGTTCTCTTTAAAGATTTTAAATTTGACAGGAGTGAAACTGGAACAATTTCCTCTCATCCAAATGTGGTTATTTTGCCCCACTTCCTTTCCACTTCTGAGTGTACTGCAACACAAATAAGCAATTTTTTGATGAATATGAACAAGATAAACAAAAGGAGCAGTGTATAATTAAGATAAATAATTTAGTGATAGGAAGGCTAGGTGATAGAAATTAGTTTCAAGATTTTTTTTGAAGGAATCCACAGACTCCAACTTACCAATCTAATTGCGGGGGGTTAACTGTTCCAGAGGGATGGAGCTGAAGGCACAGTCTCCCCTGCCTTTGCAGAGGGAGCGGGGAACATCTATATTTTATGGGGAGCCAGTGAAGGGATGCGAGGACTGGAGTAAAATGATATCTACGGCTAATGTTGACAAGTAATTAAGCTTCAGCATTTAAAAGGAATTGGAGCTGGGAGTGAGATGCCTGATTAAGACAGGAGAAAAGGGTGTTACAGTTATCTAGATAGGAACATTTTAGAGAGTGGATTTGGACAACGAGCAGACGTTTGATTTTGGACAGGTTTCTAAGTTTTAAAAAAGTCTGCAAGACTTTGGGGACGGGTCTAATACAGATGGGGGACTTCTGCGGTGAACTTATTAGGGCCAATTTAGAGGACCTCAGTTCTCTCTGGGTTCAGCTGAAAGAAAATTGCAAGACATCCAGTTCTTTATCACATTGAGGCAGAGATGGAGGGTGGCAATGTTGCTCTTGTCACTTGGTCTTATGGAGAGATACAGCTGCAAGTCATCAGTGTAACTGTGGCGAGAGATGCATTTCAAATTTCTAATCAGATTGCCTAGAGGTTGCATGCATATGGAAAAGAGTATGTGGCCCAGGATGGAGCCTTGTGGAACACCTGAGTGTTGTTGTGAACAACTTTCCAGTATCTGTTTGAGAGGTAGGTCTGGAACCAGTTTAAAGCAGGGTCTGAGATACCAGCCAATGGAATGGTCAATGTATCAAATAGTTAGGTCAAGCAGGATCACGATGGAATGTTCACCATTTTCTGTGCGCAATGTCGTTTATGGCTCTAACCAGATCTGTTTCAGTGATCAGAATCAGAATCAGAAAAGCTTTTATTGCCAAGTAAGTTTACACATACATGGAATTTGTTTTGATGTTGTTGGTGCATGTCAGACATCTCTAAATATAACAAGATAAAAAAAAAAATCAAGTATTAAAATGTAACAATATAAATATAAAAATATATACAGGGTATGTTTTTGAAGGTAAAAAATGAAAATAGGAAGAGCAGTACAGCTGAGTAAGTATAGTGTTCACAGTATGCAGAGTATTTCCAAAATAAGTATATAGCTGAGCGTTAATGTAATGCATAGAGTAGAGAATGCAGTGTTAATGTGACATATGGAGGCAGAGGTGGAGTGTGAGAGAGTGTCAAGGTGGGTTCCGGGCCTTGTTGATAAGGCTAGTAGCGGATGGGAAAAAACTGTTCTTGTGGCGTGAGGTTTTGGTCCTGATGGACCGCAGCCTCCTGCCAGAGGAGAGTGTCTCAAAGAGTTTGTGACCGGGGTGGGAAGGATCAGCCACCATCTTTCCTGCACGCTGTGTCGTGGGGGATGGTTGCAGGACTGTCCCTTTGTCTTTCAAAGTGGCAGTAGAACTCGTTCAGGTCGTTGGCTAGGCGTTGGTTGTTGATGGAGTGGGGGCTTTAGGCTTGTAGTTGGTGATCTGCCTGAGCCCTTTCCAGACAGACGCAGAGTCATTGGCTGAGAACTGGTGTTGGAGCTTCTCAGAGTACAGTCGTTTAGCCTCCTTTACAGCCTTGCTAAACTTGTACTTCGCCTCTTTGAATCTGTCTTTGTCCCCACTCCTGAAGGCCTCTTCCTTATCCAACCTTAACCTTCTGAGTTTGGCTGTGAACCAAGGTTAGTCATTGTTGTAACTCACCCTGGTGCATGATGGAACACAGCATTCCTCACAGAAGCTGATGTATGACGTCACAGCCTCTGTGTACTCATCCAGACTGTTGGTAGCAGTCCTGAACACATCCCAGTCATTAGAGTCCAAACACGCCTGGAGATCCTCCACAGCCTCACTGGTCCACTTCCTTGATGTCCTCACTACAGGTTTGCAGAGCTTTAGTTTCTGCCTGTAAGCAGGAATAAGGTGGACCATGACGTGGTCAGAGTGTCCCAGTGCAGCACGGGGGACGGCGTGATAAGCATCCCTGACTGTGGTGTAGCAGTGATCCAGAATGTTCTCCTCTCTGGTGGAACATTTAATAAACTGTCTGTATTTAGTGAGTTCGTGAGTGAGGTTTCCTTTGTTAAACACCGACCAGAATGAATGAAGCAAACTCACGGGGTGAATAAAAAGGCTTGCAGTTTATGGTGAAAGATTCCAGGTCAGGAGAACAGTGCTTCTGGATCACTGTCACGTCGTTGCACCAACCACTGTTGATGTAGAAACAGATTTCTCCACCTTTAGTTTTGCCGGAAAGTTCCATGTCTCTGTCTGCTCTGTAGAGTTGGAATCCTGCCAGCTGCAGCACAGAGTCAGGTATCAGTCCACACAGCCACGTATCCGTGAAACACAAAACAGCAGATGAATAAAGGTCCCTGTTTTTCCCCAACAGCAGTTGTAGTTCCTCCACTTTGTTGGGCAGTGAGCGCACGTTAGAGAGAAATATTCCAGGTAACGGTGTGCGTAATCCGCGCTGGCGAAGACACACGAACGCACCGGCCTGTTTCCCTCGCCTCTGGCGTTTCACTGCGCGAGCAAAGGTGAGCGCACCTTTGACCAGAATGTCCAAAATTTCTAGGGTTGGGAGAAGAAAAGGAAATAAATCCTCTGGTGTTGTAACCCTGATGTTCATGAGCTCTTGTGTAGTGAAGGAGCTCCGCAAAAAACAGAATTAAAACACAAAATAAAACAAAACAACGCGCACCAACACACCGAGGCAACCATCTGCGGCGCCATCTTGTTGACCGTGACCGTGATATGTTGAATACGGAACCTGGTCATAAACAAAGATAATCAACATACCCATTATAGAAGCATTAATGATAAAAACGGACACACAAGCAATTTGAAGATGTCACATTGCAAAACTGTCATAGTAGACATTGGAAATTTTTTTGGACCAAACAAAAACTAATTGCCAATTAGTTAACAGTGAAATCAATGTCAGCCCTAACAGTTGTGGTTGTACATTACATTTTTCACTGTGAAGAAGAAACTTGTAACCCTTGGCATCCCCAGCAAACAGATTCCTGCAGGAGATTAACTCAGATTTAAGTTGTGCTCCAGTACTATTAAAGAGGGAGGAAATCTCCACACCAAGGTCACCTATTCTATCGGTCCCTCTGAGGTACTAATACTTACATTCAGGATAAACGGTCTGTATTTATATAGCTATTTTCTAGTCCTAAGCACTCTACAGTACAGTTTTACTTTCACCCATTCACACACACATTCATACTGTGCATCTATGCGCAGCACTTTCTCTATGAGGCAGGGCAATTTGGGGTTAGGTATACTCTTTGGCATGCAGACTGAGGAAAACTAGGATTGACCCACCAATCTTCTGGTCTTATGGTGTAGAGGACGACCGCTCTAACCCCTGAGCCACATATGCTTCCAGATGCTAATTTCTCCTGGCAGAAAGAAATCTAATCAATTAATCTTCTATTATTATTATGCATATTAATGACTTCAGTAACACAGTTTTTGAAGTGACTCACTTCCTCCTCTGATTCACTGAAGATTATTGTTAGACAGTGTTGTGAGTACAATGTCTTTCCAGTAAGACATAGTAATTCAGGACTTCCTGTCTGTAATTTTCTATGATCAATTGTTCAGTACACACTCGAGTAGGAGAAACACAGATCTTAAGCCCCTGCCCTGTAGTTTCTGAATCTTTTTATAAATACCATTTATGAACTTTCAGAAAAAAATATCAGGGAAGCTACACACTATATATAAAACAGAGTGTAGGTGATGATGGAGAGGGGAACAGAGCTGATTCAAAGTTCAACCACTTGAGATACTGGTGCTAAGAAATCACTGCACATACTTTTCCCCATTGCTGTTTCTCATTTTTAGTATTTTGTAACCAAACAACTGCAGAATAGTCCATCTAGTTCCTGTTTAAGCATGCAGGCATATGAGCAGTGAATAAATGAAGTCAAGGGGATGGAAATACTTCTGATACAAAACTAAATGGTCACATGGATCATTATTGCTTAGTCAAAAAACACATGTGTAGATGTAGCCTGAGAGGCAAAAAGGAGAACAAGAATTGTAAATCTTGATTGAGAAGCGTTAACTAGAAGACAGGCAAAGATGCAGATCACAATCACACTAGTGCTTGTTTAAAGTGTCCTGTTATTTGGTAAAACAAGAAACAAAAAACTTCAAGTTTCTGTAGTTCCCAAGTCTCAAAAATGATTACTCAGAAGTTGTTTGTTTAAATGCAAAGTTTGTCGTTCTGTATCTCAAGTGTGTGCTGTTCTCATGATTAGAATTGTTGTCATGTGTGTGGTGCCCCACATCCCTCAGTTAAGATTTGAAATTCCTCTTCTGTGCAGCAGGCATAACAGGGAAAAGAGCAAAGCATGGATAGGGAAAACACACAATTCAATCAATAACCTTCGAGTGGACCAGAAAAAGCATGAACGTTGCGCTCTTGTCATTTTGGGTTGCAGTCAATGGATGACTGATGTACGTCAGCTCAGATGGAGTTAAGAATTTGATCTGTACTTGTTTGTGGGACTCCAGCACATTTCTTTTGACCGACAATATGTGACCTTAGAACAATGACTGTTTATAAATCTCGACAACAGGATGGCTCTTCAAAAGTGAAGTTGTCCTTGGTTGTTGAGAAATCGCTAAACTTCTGATTTGTGGTTTGATGTGCACGTGATTTAAGTGGTGCAGTCATGTTTTGCCCAACTGAGACAAAAACATCAGGCCTTTCGTCTCCACTACAGACCTAGAAAAGCCATACCTTTATTTCTTCCAGGCTTGACTACTGCAATGCACCTTATTCAGGCATCAGTAAGAGAAACATTCAAAGACTGCAATCAATTCAGAATGCTGCTGCCAGAATTTTAACGTCTACTAAGAGAAGCTACCACATCACACCAATCCTTGCTTCTCTCCACTGGCTACCTGTGAGATTTAGGATTTATTTTAAGATTTAACTGCTTATTTTTAAAGCTTTGAATGGTCAGGCTCCAGCCTAAATATGTGATTTGTTAACCCCCCCATGAGCCTTAACGCTGCCTGAGATCTTCCAACTGGGCCCTACTATCAGTTCCAAAATCTCGACTGCTCACCACAGGTGACCGGGCCTCCCCTCACTGCTCATTAGTGTGTATGTGAGGGACTTTCTCATAGTCGAGCCAATTGTGTGTGACCTTGAATTTGTTAGCCAAGTTTGATCAACGCAAATTTTGACATTCACAGGTCAAGCTAATTGGTCGTAGAACAGTTATATTACTGGTCATAGATCACTGGCCATTTAGAGGTCAAGCTATACAAAATAATATCTTAGGCAGGCATCTTCTTTTAAATCTCTTCTTAAGACTCATTTTTAGCAAATGGCCTATTTTATAAGTTCATATTGTTATATTCTTAGAATTTGTGAATCTTACATATTTTATTATTGTAAAGCACATTGGTTATGAAATGTGCTATATAAATAAAGTTATTATTATTACTCACATGGGCTTTTGGACATTCATTTTCGTAGGGGGCTGGAGAAAGTCTGGAGCCTCTCACTCTGACAATTGCATTCTCATATACAGCCCCACCAGAGAATGTCAGGTGATTATACAGAGTGCATGTCTGAAAGCAGCTTTTGTAAAATCACGTGGCATAAAAAAGGTGTTAAGGGGTTAGCTGTGTATCTGAATCTTTTGCTGCCTAAAGCTTTATACAACACCAACATACTTTAATGTCAGGATACATTGGATTCTATTTCATTCCCATGGTATAAATTGTTTGTCTATGTTGGATTTGTTGCCTTTCATTAACTCTGTCATGTTGCTCCTCTCTCTTGCTGTCTTCCAGAGTCTGCAGCTCTCCTCTCAGGGACAGTCTTCTGCAGCCCTTGGTTGATCACGGGCTTGTCTGGCATCTTTCATCTATATCATTCCTCTTTCCATCTTCCCATCCTTCCCCCTGTCATGAAGGGCTTATCTAGTAGTCGGAGTCACCATCATGTGGTCTCCTATGAGCCATCATATGATCCACTGGGTTACCATGTTGACCGCAAGCCATATTTGATCAGTCAGATGGACATGCCTGTGCCCATCCCCATGCCGCATCCAGCTGATATGCCCTTCTACAATTCTCAGCGTACCTCGTACCCCTCTGACAGCAACAGCATCGTCCCATATGGAACCTTCCCAAGGAGGTGCCACTCAACCTCCTCATCTCACCATCCCGAGGTAAAGGATGAGTGTATGGCCATGGTACCATATGTAGGAGGAGGAGGGGGAGGAGGAGGAGCTGGAGGAGGCTATGGAGGTAAAATGCCCAACCGGGTTCAAGCACACTTTGCAGACCCATTTGAGCATCAGCTATCATTTTCCAGAGATGGCTACCATACACTGCAGTACAAACGAGGAATGCAGCCCCACAGTGGGGGCATGGCAGCCAACAACAACAACAATGACAGCCCTGGGAGAATTCGTCACCTTGTCCACTCAGTCCAGAAACTCTTCACCAAGTCACATTCATTGGAGGGCCCACACCACACGCAGTCCACAAAAGGGGCCAATAATGGAAGCATTAATGGTGGCGGTGGTGGTGTTGGAGGAGGTGGTGGTGGTGGTTCAAGGGCCTGCCCAGAGGGTGAAACTCCACCAGTGGGAGTGCGCCACCGGAAGCGCAGCAAGAGCCGCGAGCGCTGTCGTTCAGCCGAGCCCAAGCATCGTAGCCACCATCACCACCACCACCAGCTCCACGGCTCAGCATCTGCTCCGGGCTCTGGATATTGGAGCTCAGATGACAACCTGGAACGGGAGCTGTGTCTCTACCACCCTCACCACCACCAACCACCACCCTCACCCTCACCCTCCATTTCTCCCTCACCCATCGCTATGACAATGGGCCGCTACCCCAGCAACAACCCCGACACGTTCCCCCAGGCGCCAATCCCCAGTCTCTCTTCCTCGCAGTCCCAGCAGTACTTCATGATGGACCCTTACGGCACACTCAATGAACATACACACACCCATGCACCCCATGGCCACACACACCACCATCCTGCACTCAAAGCCTCCCGGAGCAACAACGATGTGAAGTATGCAGCGCCATCAGCATGTGTGCCAGTTAGTGGTAGCAGCAGTGGCCGTATCGGTGGAGGAAGTGGCCCCTTGCTGCCACTGAGTCTTGTGGATGGGCCCCTCGCGAAGAAAGGGGCATGGTCATCGAGCCTAACGGTGAGCAGGGCCAGAGAGGTTTACACCAACAGCAACATCCACAACCACCTACGAGCCAGCGCAGGATCCGGTAACCTAAACCTAGATAGAGCTCTAGTCAAATCTAAGGGCAGTCAGCAGCAGGAGCGCTCTTGCCATTTCTTACAGGTAAATAATTCCACCCCGACTCCCATTCAAAACCAGTCAATTCACCCTTCTCCCCTCTGTTGATTTCCTTTCCCTCACGATTTACTTTCCTCACCTATGTTACCCCAAACACACTGGTATCCAGTCATGTGAAACTTCAGGTTTTCAATCCTTCCAAACACTACTCTCTCAGGGCATTAGCTATCCCTGTGTTCAGCCTGACACGATTCTGAAGGTGTCTTGATATTCCCTAAAGTCAGTGAGCTGAGTAAAGAAAGGTGTATTTAAAGGTCCAGTGTGTAAGATTTTGGTGAAAGGGAACTATTGGCAGAAATTTAATGTAGAATAATTCTCATGATGTTTTCACTAGTTCGTTTGATCTAAGTTGTATGAATTGTAGTTTTCTTTACCCTAGAAAAGGCCCTCTATATTCAAATACTTCATATTTACATTGAGGAGACCCTCTCTACGGAGGCCGCCATGTTTTTTACAATAGTCCAGACTGAACAAACAATTAAAGGCTACCACGGTTTTTTTTTCATGTTTGGAAGGCAAGGGTGAGGTGAGGGGTGTTCAGCTGCAACATGCAATTTCAACACTAGATATCACAAAATTCTACACACTGTAACTTTAATGATACAATAATTATCTGTATTTTCATTGCAGCTGAACATCCAGTGTTCTTTAACAATTTGGCATTGAATCTCTGTTAAAAATTGTTAGCTCTTTATTTTAAGAAAAAATATGTTATGTTAAAGACTAAATTCACCTAATATTCTGTCTTTCTATTGAAGCTTCAAGTAGAAGACAAGCTACATTGGGCTGTGTGGATCCTGCAGTGTGACTTAATCAGTCTGAAGCTCCTCATGGCTCCATGACCACCAAAATCTTATAGCTTTTGTCTTTTGAGGGACATTGTGTTTTACGTGATAGTTGTACAGGTGGCTTTCTAATTAAAAAGGTCTGCATGGGTTGGACAATAGTCAAGAGTGCTTAGGGCAGGGGTGTCCCTGATTTCTATGTTTTTTAGTAAATGGAACTTTACATACCAGGGGTTAGTGGACATGTATTTCAGTTTGCTTGGCTGCTCTGAGTCAAAGCCAAGAGTGATTTCATCCTCAGTCCCTGCATTGCTTAGTGTATGGGTGGAATGACAACTGCACATTTACATTACTGCAAACATGACTGGACAACATTGGCTAAGGCTGGGGACACACTAGAGCTGGCCTTTCTGCATGATTCAATCTTGACCAAATGTATCAACTTAAGATTCAATTTTTACTATCTTCAGGATATCAATCAATCCTATCAATCCCTCTATGTGATCAGCACCGCAGACCATGGATCCTTGGATTTTTGGAAATGTTCCTTTAAATTTTTTTAAATTATTTAGTTTGTTCAATAATGTATTATTAGTAATTTATATAGATTTAAAATGATAGTATGAATTATTAATGATCATTAGGGCCGCAGCTGCCATTAACAAAATACTGTAACATTTATTCAACCATCAATATAGTTGGAAATGATATTTGACAATGATCAACTAATCAATGAATCAGCTTATTGTTTCAGCTCTAATAGGGATATTGTTGGATGACATGGGTTGGAAAAGGTTATGAGCCACATACACAGCTATGATTGATAGCTGGCTGATTACTTGTGTCTTGTTAAAATAGTAAATGTGTGTAGTCTTCAGGAGAACAGCAGGTAGTGAAGTTTAGTTCTTCTCTCAGGATTTGGCGATGTTGCTTTCTGTAACCGATGGTGACATCACCTGACCATTTCAATAACTAATGAAATGCTAAAGCTAATATTCATGGACTAAGTATGAGAAAAAGATAATCTAATTGTAGGCTTTACATGCAGATTTGAGTTCTTTGGTTTTCACACAACAAATGCTCATACTATCGATCAGTTGCACCTAGCACTGATTTTTTAATTAGCATGTGCTTTGTAGCTAAAAAAGTTTTTACTTGGCCATGTGGCGGTCCATTATGTCATCTGACCAACATGTTTATCAAAGGTGCAGTGTGTGAGATTGACTTATGATGTTTTCACTCGTGTGTTTCATCTAAATTGTTTCGAAGTGTTGTTTTCTTTACCCTAGGATGGGCCCTTTATATTTGAATACTTTAAATTTATATCAGGAGCAGGTAGCAGTAGCCCAACCTGGACAAACTAAACTCTACACACTAAACCTTTAAATAAGTAAATTAAATAGCTAAATTCATTTTTTGTCCATAGTTCTAATCTGATTCAATCTGATCAGTTGTTGCTGGCCTCTTTCTTAGTTTTGCCTTCTTCTCATTTTTAGATGGCAGAATTTACTTAGAAATCTATATTTAAAAAATAAGACATCACTGAAGAGACCAACTGCTTCAATGTTATTCACCACATTCTTATCACCTAGAATTAGTAATGCTGAATTTATCATGGTTAATTTCATTTAAATTGAGACAATGATATATTTGCATTGTGGATTACGGAGTAATATAGAGTAAATTTTCTTGAAGTCGAACTGAGAAATTGTTAATAAAATAACCGGATGGAAATTTTGGTCATTGTAGTGAAATAAATATGTGACAAATGAAAGTGTAATTCCATGGCCTTGATGCATGCTGCTTGTCTGATACTTTCATTAATATAATGTTCAGGTTTTCAGATTTTGAACATCACTTGCTGTAATAACTTGAACTGAGTCTATATATGAACATAACAGCCTCCACTCCACCAAAGACCAGTAAATAGTAGATAATCACTCTATTATTTGGCTTCACCAGCTGTCATGATAATAAAATAAGCAAAATCTCTAAACATTTTAGCCTTTTAAGTAGAGCTACTTTGTACTCCATCAGAATCTTATGTCCATAGATTAACTGTGCAGTGTCTATTTAGAGTCAGGCTGTATTGTGTCCACAGCCTTAGAGTGAGCATTGCTTTGTTTTACCAGTTTATTACTTTTATCTCTAGAGAACCCCACTGCAACCCCCTTCCTCTTCTGTACCACTCCTCCCCTCCTGCCTTTCCTCCACTCACCCATCTCACACCCACACTTCCTATCAACCCAACCCCCTACTACCCACCAACCCACCTCCTTTAATTCCTCTTCGTTTGGAGAGCCTGCCTCTTCCTTGTCCTCTTCCTCCTCTGTCCTCCTTTTGAGTTGAAGAGAGAAGTAAGTGCAGAGTCAGTAGCAGCCTTACTCTCTGAATGCTAGGCAATGACATGAACTCATGAAGAAACGACATCCTTTCCTGTTTGTAGACGTCATTTTTAATTTAGTAGTGCCTTCCCTTCCTGCCTCTCTATCAGTTATTATCCCTCTCAATATTTCCGTCTTGATGGTTTGTTTGTGTTTTGCTGTGGTGTTTTTTGAAGTGCTGAACAGGATGTTGGGGAGGTGTTTAACTACATACTATATACATTCATATATAGTAATGAAATATTTGTAATTCAACACAATTAAACTGTGAGTTTATTGATAATCTTTAATCATCATTTTTAGATTTTCATTTGATAAAACTGCCAGACTGAATGAATAGTTGTAACAGTGAATCCATGACTGAATTATAAAGGCTTAAAGGACCATACCAGTTGTTTTGAAAGCACCAGTCATCATCTGAGGCATTCAAACTTATTTGAGCTTATCTTTAATCATCTGCCTGTTCCAAGTTGTGATGCACCCACTGTGAATTCCCACCAAAACACATCCACACTTATGAATCACTATAGACTGGTGGACATAAACAGTAGAATCCTACTGTGTAATTCTGTATTGAATCAGTCAGCAGGACAGATTGAATGCTTAACCAGGAAAGAACACTCAATACTGGATTCATATCTAATAGTGAATACATGAAAGAAGCATTACTCATTTGCAATCTACAAACAGTGTTTGAGCTGTGTCCCTCCAATGATTAATTCTCTTTTGGCCATCAACCTTTAAATATATTCAGCTTGCTCCAATGTGTTCTGAATGGTAGCTGTAAAAGTTAAATGCGCTCCCCAGCTCCCACTGCTTCTGTTTTCAATACTGTCCTATGTGCAATAATGTCTCTCTCTCTCTCTCTCTCTCTCTCTCTGTCTCTGTGTATGCACGTGTGAATGTTAGGAATTCTCTGACACAATACATATTGATTACATATATTTAGTAGAATAAGGCTGTTTATCTTTATGTTTTTTTACCTGATCAGCTCCTAGTTTGATTTTAATGCTTTTCGCAGTCTATACACACAACACATTGTCTATGTTTACCTTTTGCCTTGATAAATACACTCTAATGTCGGATCTGTACAACCTGTTTTGTCATATCAACCACTCTGTGGCTCCTACTTTCTTCTGACTAAGGGATAGTTCACAGAAAAATTAAAATTCACTCATTATCTCCTCAGCACTATGCCGATGGAGGGGTGGGTGAAGTGTTTGAGGCCACAAAACATAAGCAGTTTCAGGGGTAAACAGCTTTGCAGCCCGATCCAATAAAACAGAAACTGGCAATCATGTCTTCAGCATGCCTCCATACTGATCCTGTGGCGTCCAAGTGTTCGTAAGCACTGACATTCAAATCTGAATCGAAACAGCATCATCAAGCTTTTAGAGTAAATGTCCGCTAGTGAAATTAGCAATGCTACTGTGCACCCCACACACCCTGTGCATGCCCTTGGTTGAGAGCGTGTGTACAGTGTGTACAGTGTGTGTGGGTTGCGAACCTGAATGTGGCGCAAGAGGAGGATATCAGAAGATGGTGTGAATGACACATTTCTAGTCAAATTTTAATTTGCATTAAATTGAAAGGCGACAAACAATCAAAAAAACAAAACACTTTCCCATTTCTAATAGTATTTCCAGAATCCTGCTTTGGCTTCCAAACATTGTCAGTTAATTATGTTGTAGAGAGACGGATGGTTACCTCGATAACTTAATACATGAGAGGCACAAACTAGGGGTATCCTCAGGTGATGGAACAGATCATTGGAATCACTGTGTATTTCAGGAGTTTAGACCTGTGTGGGTAGAAGATTGTCAGTGGCCTAGACTTTCACATTCACTTCCTGCTCTGTGTTTGCCTCATGCCAGTCTCACCAAGCAGCTGTGTGACTCATTTTTTAACTGTGATACATTTATTCAAATGTATCATAGATATTCAATATGAAAGTAGTGCATCAGGAATAATTATTTTTGAGTGATTCATCATGAGTGTGAAATCTATGAACAACAACTATGAAACATTGGTTATCCTGATAAATCCCAGCAAGTAATGTGCCACGATTGTTTTAATGATGTTCATAAACCAAGTAGAAAATATGTATAATGACATATTGGTGAAAAGGACATTTTCATGTCAATGATTACACAACCTATCACCCTGTTGTTAGCTGACAGCATTTGCTGTTGTTAATGGTTGACTAACATTGTTGAGAGTAATTCTGCTAGCTATGGAATATGACAGCATTGAGACAGACCAAGACATCGTACTGCAGTGGGAGTGTGGGAACTTGCCATTTGTCTTAAGTAGCTGTAGCATTTCTTAACTGACAAAGCCAGAACTGCAGATCCATTTCACTGCTAGTTCATAGCTATACTGCTAACCCCAAAGTCTCTGCTCAAGTCCCCAGCATCACCACTGACTTAAAGCAGCTGCACTACTTGTGTAACAATATTTAGTCTGAGTCAAGGGCAGTTTATCAACCACCGTTGTCACGCTTGATGTTGGCTTTACCTTACCAGTCTTACCTGGTTGGTCAACACAAAACCCAAGGGGGCGTGCAATGGGTCAAGTTGATAGTGAGCACCCTCTGCTGGATCATGAGACAAACTACTTCAGGTCTGATGTGCCTCGAAAACTTGTATTTTGAATCTGAACAGATCATTACAGTTCGGATTTAAACATTTCCCCTCACGTTCAAATGAATGTTCAAATTTGAAATGAGAAGTGACAATACTAATCTTTTATGAGACACTGTCCTGATATCAGATGTAAGGAGAGATATTGCTTCCACTCAGTTATTGTCTAGTTGATGTCTATTTTTAGTTTTATCAGGTTAAGCACTGCTTGCCTTGCTTGTCCTGACACTTGGTTAGACAATTAAAACTTCTGAAGTTTTGGGAACCAAATAATTATCATTAAGTAAACCAAAATTAAGAAAAATTCAAAGTCATTCACTAACCATTTTTAATTAAAAATAAATATTCTTTAAACCCACTTTCACAGTTTACGGAAGAGTCTGACAATCACCAATGTTTTCTTATCTGGGATTTGTTCATAGATTAGACCAGAATCTATGCACACTCAAGAGCACTCTCACACACTTTTGATTACTGACTTGCTTGTGCAAAATTATCAGTTTTATTTAATCTACAGTTGTATAGTAACATTTCAATTACTATATTAATTTTTATACAAAAAAATACAGACAGGTTTCAGTGCATGTTTCTATCTTGGCTGATTTGTAATTTATTATTTATTCATTAATGTCTTTAGGTGTCAGAGATTATGAACATGATAATGTTTAAAAAGAGAACACGTATTCACAAAAATAGTCGCCCTGCATTAGGTTTTACATTGACTTTCTGACTCTGTGATGAGAAATGCCCAGGAGAGAGTGTGTGTGTGTGACACAAATGGTTATTGCTTGTTTTCCTAGATTACAGACACAAGCACTGTTAAAAATCCAGCCAGAGCGAAGACCACTGCACACAGCTCTGCAATGGCCAAAAACATTGTGACATTGCTTTCAGACCTGCACTATTTTATATAATAAAAGTATAGTATTTAGAAGATTAAGTTACAAAATCTCTGTCAGGCTGTAATATAAAATACACAGTAGATGCTGTAGACACGACACATTGAGTCACTGTGAATGTCACATGCACAGTGTTTTCTCCAAACATTGGCAGACAGATAGAGTATAAAACCCTAGAAATGCATTAAATGTCCCCCCCATAGAATCTGTGCAGATTCCACAGTAGAATGCAATGTTCCACTGTTCCTTACCCATTACAGTTGAATGAGTTTTGAGCTGCAGTGGAAATGAGGCCTGTGCGTGGGTGAGAGATGCTGCTGATGCTACTGCAGCTGGTCCTTTCCCCGCATTCTCTTTTTATAGCCAAACTGCTCATTTGTGTCTCTTTGACGTCACAGACACACACACATACACGCACATGCACACACCCACACAAACACATGCACACACATATTCCAGAGAGAGAGAGACAGAGTGAGAGAGATTGAAAGAGACAAAGATCTGTGATTCATATATAAATTAGCCACAGTAGCAGTGCTGCTGTCTGTCTCTGTTATTGCCTCTCAAATTCTCACACTCAGGCCTCCAGTCTGAAGTCAGAATTCCTCACAAGTATGATACGGTGCTGGAATCAATCCACCGGGCACAAATACTCAAAAAATGTTTGGCTAATTAAAACTAATACGCTGCAGTGGAATAGGCATCTACCAACCAAACCAAAAAGCTACAGATACTGACATGACTGAGCCTCCTCACAGCTAAAGTAAACTGTTAGTTCAGCAGCCTTTGGTGAGACCCACCAGTCTCTGAACACTTCAAACCATATGTATGTAAGCCTATGCTTTGGTTTCTGGAAGGTCTGAGAAAAATAGTATAAGGGTTAGGTTTTCTCAAGCTGAGGATAACTTAGTGTCTCATTTACCTACTGGAACGTGCATGGATGAGCAAAATTTATCCGACTGTTCCTTCTTTTTAATGCAGACATTAAGTTGGTGTCTTGGTCATAGCTCAGTTCTGAAGTCCGTAAAATCTGAAATACTGTATGGTGGAGTATCCTTTCTATTGGGCTAATGACAACTTAATTTGAATTTAGGTTATGCCAGTTTCATGGTTGTCATGTGGAGCCTGCTGGTTCTTCATCATTAAAGCTAAGTGGCGCAACATTAGTGTGATTAGTTCCGCCTCCTTCTATAAGTAAATATGGCGGAGAGGCCACTGTGGCAGAGAACTGTGGTAACACAGGCCTTCATGAAAAAGCTATTAGTATAATATATTCTATACAGTATATTAAACATTATTGTCAGAAAATGTACATTTGTAAAGTATCTCTTGACTCAACAATCTCCTCACAACAGCCCCCCCAAATATATCTGATTTTGTCCCCAATTGGTCAAGGTCAACAGAAATATTGTCTAAACAATAAAAATGACAATGATAACAAAGTCACTCCACCAAGCTTTTCATTTGTCATTTTCATTTGTCTTCACCCCCAAAGAAAGCATATGACATACACACAAGACACACACACACACAGCTTTGTGTTGATGAACTGGGCAGACTCCTGGAAAGCAGATAGATGAATTAGTCATGCTTATTAACCAAACGACTGTACCACAGCAGAGTGGGAACTGGTTAGGACTATGTGTGTGTATGCGTGTGTGAATGAGTGTTGAATTTAAATAAAATGCATGCTATCCTTGTCAATTCTTTCTATGTGGTGTGTTGGTATTGTACTGCATATTAGCTGTATCTTTTAGGTCCCATGTGTCATAAGGACAGTTTAGGCAGCCAGTGTTGCAGTTGGGACTTAGACCACAGTGGAGCGGATCCTCTTGACAATGTTTCTCTGCCCTCTCTGCCTGGTCATCAGGTACCTCAGGATGAGTGGAGTGGCTTCTCTCCTCTAGGGAAGGAGGACGACATCCCCTGTCGGAGGATGAGGAGTGGCAGCTACGTCAAAGCCATGGCTGAGGATGACAGCGGAGACTCTGATGGGAGTCCTAAACCCTCACCCAAGATCCAGGCCCGCCGGGCCAGCTACCTAAAGGCCACACAGCCATCACTGACTGAGATGACCACTCTACAGTAAGATTTAAATGTTTCTGTCCTAATCAGCTCCACTATTTGTGTCTGACTCTGCATCGTACTTTATAGACCTCCAATACCCCTTGTCCAGCAAAGCAGTTCCAGGGCCAGTTTGGAGCCAGTGCCAAATCTGTAACCAGTTCTTTGTGTTTCGACAGTCTGATAACACGGTGTGTGTGTGTCTGTGAGTGTGTTTGTGTGTGTGTCCGAGAGGAAGAGAGTGAGTGAGTGAGCAGTGTTGGGGGTTGGTTGAATAAAAATAATGAATGCCTGCTAAATAGGTTTTAGACATTGAAGAAAAGTATTGCTCATTATATGGTGATCAGTGTTGATAATGTGGTGGTGGTTACAAACAAATTAATGTTAAACTAGTGGGTCAGAGACGTCAGCTGAGGTTGTGTGTGTGTGTGTGTCTGGATGTCAGTGCAAGAGAGAGAGAGAGAAGTAAATGAGTGGAGTCAGGTTGGACTAAATGAATATATGTATAATTTGATATATTATAAAAAAAGTGCAATTTCCTGGTTTCATTTACACAGTGTTGGTGTAGAGCTGTAGACAGTGACGTGAATGGTGACGTAATGTCATGGCTCTAAGGCGACGAAAAAGCAAACTGGTTATTAAAAATCTGAAAGTTGAACCAACACTAGCACCAGTCCAGCATTATATCTCGGTTCACTTTGGTGGAGAAGGGGTACTATAGTTTTAACTTTGAGTTTTCTTAGCTCTTATCCGTAGTCAACAACATGCTTTGATTTGGGGATTTTGATTTTCACCTCTTCACCTCCACCTCACTCACAAACACCTTGATGATGGTATCAGAAAGTTTTGCTTCCTCTTTTTCTCGCTTGATGCCGTGACTCACCGTGGTAACCCATTAGTCAGCAGGATAATTGAATATTCATGAGGTGTTTCCAGTAGGACTGTGATTTATAAAGTGAACATTGCGTGCAGGTGTGGGCAGTTTTATAAATCAGACTTTTTTTTCATACGCCATGTTTCGCTTTTGTGCGCATGTATCCTGGAGCTCTTAGGCTCTCACAATCACCATGGTAACTTCTGCTGAGCAGCTAGGCAGGTTCAGTTAGAGATAAGAGATCAACCCATATAAAAGCTCCGCCCACTGACCAATCAATTCCTGTGGAGCAAAAAAAAAAAGGATTCCGAAAAGGAGCTTGGTGCGTGTATTGTTAGAGGGTCTCTGAGGAGGACAAGGGTCTTCAGCAAAATTATTTTTTATATCTTTATGAAAGATGTAGACTGTCATTGGAGGGAATGATAAACCTTTGTCAACTACTGTAGCTGAACCTAACCAACCTGACACGTATGAGCAATGGGCTGCATTCACCAATATCTTTTGAAGAATTTCTTAAAAAAGATTTGTTCTTAAAAAGTTTTCTAAGAAACCTCTATGTCATATTTATGAATTGTTCACATCTGTGTTAATACATTGATGAATGCCATGTGTTGGTAAATTGAAAGCATGTGCCAGTTTTTCTAATTAGCATAGCATCGGGACTGGATATCGGGGTCGGGTTCAGATAAAATGTTTTTAATAAAATTCTGGTATAGGTTGGTGCTTGGTGAGCGGTGCATCCATGGACCTGGGTGCACCATGTGGTGCGGTTGCATCTCCTGAGCCATTTCTTGTCTGAGAACAGAAATAAACTCAGGTATAATTTTTTTTTACCGGCTACCGATGGAACATTTTAACTAAAACCTAAAGATCGGAGACTATTTTTGTGACTAAATATTCTCCTCTTTGACATTTCCATGCATTTAAAAAAATATATTATGCACTGAAGCTTGTCTTGCTTCTGAATGCTGCAGAGATTTGTGTGTTGTTGTGAATGCTGTGAGCAGAGAATCTTCTGCTACATTGTTAATATGTGACAGGCAGTAAACAGTTGAGTAACCACCATATGTAAGCTCTCTCAGACTGGTTGTTATAATAAAAGTTATAACAGTGATATTCATAAATGTGATGATGTTATTAATGATACCAACTAATAATAATGACAATAGTGATATTAAACATATGAGCTCTGCCTGACCTCTGTCTGATTACAATCTAACTTTAATACAATGAAGGGTGCCATAGGCAGAAACATAAGATTGTTGTGGATTCACCAGTGACTCCTATGATCCTCTACATGGAAGAGGTGGAAAGCAGATCCCTGACCTCCTTTGCAGGGACCGTACCCAGCCATTGGTTCAGATTTATGACAACCTGGTCAAAATGAAAACACGGGAGGTTGAAGTCTCCTCACAACTCATCAAGGCAGTGGATACAAATATTAAAGGGATAGCTTACCCAGAATTGAAAATGTAATCATCATCTGCTCACCACTATGCCGATGCAGAGGTGGGTGAATTGTTTGACTCGAAACAGCGTCATTTATGCCATGGTGTAAAGTCGAATTTGAATGTTGGAGTTTACAGACACTTGGATGACACAACATGAGCAGTAGGGAGGCATTTTTTGTATAACTACATTTGAAGAAAACTCCAAAAGTGTTACGTTGACTCAAACACCCCCCACCATCGGCATAGTGGTGAGTAGATAATAGAACTATTCCTTTAAGTGCACCAGTGTTCACCAGTCGAACATCCTCCCTCGCTGATATTCAATCCTCAATGTCCAACGGTTATCTTAAATTCAGTGAAGCCTGAGGTCATCCTGTTTATTCCCCTTAATTCCACCTTCTATGGTACTGCTAATCTTTCTGATCAGTATCACACAGATTTGTCACAGCAGAGACTCTGCCAGCTTCCAATGCTCCTGCGTTGAATAACTTCAGCAACTTAATCACTGGTGATCAATGCCCTAACTGAAATAGAGGATTAAAAGTAAATTCAGAGATAACTGTGCATTTAATTCTACTTCACTGTTCTCTCTCTGACAGGATTTCGACGGAGCACTCTCCCAAGCTGCAGATCAGGAGCCACAGTTACCTGCGTGCGGTGAGTGAGGTTTCAATCAATAGAAGCCTGGATACCCTGGACCCCAAAACCCTCCTCGACCCTAAATCGCTGCTGTCCTCACCCCAATACCGTTCTCGCAATGAAAGCTACATGAGGGCCATGAGCACCATCAGTCAGGTTGGTTGCCAACACTGCTGACTTTATATTTATAGTAAAAAAAACACAAATCATGTCTCATGCACTTTGCTGTCATATGATGTTTGTACCCAGTCACAGTTTACAGATGGGTTCACTGTATTGCAACCTCGAAATAAGTATGAGGATTCATTTGCATTCACACAGCAAAAAGAATGTGAATAGGTTCTTTCTTGGCCTATGCCCTTGTACTTTTATTTTGTGGAAATCCGTTACTGTCGTACTGTGTAACTGACATACAAACAAAAACAAGCATACAAGAAACAAACAGGAGTGAAAACTAAAATTCGGGAGAGGTAAATATATAAGATACATCAGAGGGCAGGGGAATTTATCTTATAATAACCAGAGATTACATCAAGTGTGTACATCAACTGCAGCCAGCCTGTTAATCCTGTTGCAGTCTTAAATGTAAACTGGCAAGTGTCAGTCCTGTGTTAAAAAAATGACAAAGAAAAGAAATACATTCCTGATTGAGGTTTGATAGAGAGCAGCATTAGTTTGAAAATGTATTAGACAGAGAGAAAGTTATCACTTAAGTGTTGGGTCAGGGTCGATGTGTTGTAAACAAAATCATGTGATCTCTGTAGCAGAATAATAGTCTTACCTTCCCAAATCTGAAAATAATTTCTAAAAATGTACCTTTTTCATTGACTCTGAATTACTTTTGCTAAAAGCTAGTGTGCTGCTGTAATTATTATGCATTTAAACACACATTGATATTTGTCTTTGGTTGGCACACATTGATTTGAGTTTTTAAGAGCAAAAAGGAAAATTGCGAATAACTCCAGGAGAGATGACACTAATGCACATGTTTAGTGTTTTATTCCTTTTTGAATTTTAAATGGAGCAATGCTTGCAAGCTAGTTTAGGCAGCCAACTCGAGCTGCACAGCTCCAATTATGTGACCTACCTCACATTCCACAATAATGAATGGGACACACCAACCCGATTTGGTGGTCTATTTCAGTTGCAAAAATTTCCCATCATTCCCTTTGCTTGACCTGTTGACTTCACTTTCAGGGTTATTTATGGTAGTTTTTCCTAACTCTTGCTGAGGGTTAAGGACAGTGGATGTTGCACCTCGTTTAACCCTATAAGACAAATCGTGATTTGTGAATAAGTGCTTTTGTGCTTTTTGCATATCAAACTGTTTACTCCACCCCCAATGCTTTAATATATATTTGCGTGCCTCCCTAATGCTATTGTTGCATTTTAGACGGTTACTGCAGCCTTGATGCTTGTATATGTATCTGCTTTACTGTCTAATGATATTGTTGCATATCAGCTGGTTTCCTGAGTTTTTAATTTTGTTATAGTTAAAGGTACTGAAAGGGTGCCTTTGGCAGAATGGCCTCATAGTGGTTGAAACGCTACACGTTCTGCCATGTTGCGCAACACTAGCAGCAGCAAACTCCGAGTAAACAAACACAGCTGATGGTCAGCTGTGCTGCGGCTGTGCGCCTCGGTGACGTCACCCCAGTGAAAGCCCGGGATGTAAACAAAGCAACTTGGGATCACAGGGGACTAGTGCTGGCGATTCATAGTAAATAAAGAGTTTTGCGGCAGATAATGCGTCATTTAAAGGCTGTATTGTGGATGCCCCAATCACTTGCATTGTATGGATATACGCCGATCGCGTGTGGATCTAAAAGCGTCCGAAGTTACTCCAAACCTTTATGGGTGAGTAGATCTACATACCATATGCTGGAAATAAGGTCCAGGTTGAAAAAAAACGAACTTCTCCTTTAAGGGGCCTTGAAGGTTAGGAGGAGAATTTTAAATTCTAGATTTAACTGGAAGCCAGTGTAGTGAAGCTAATACAGGAGATATGTGATGTCTTTTCTTGGTTCTTGTCAAGACACATGCTGCAGCATTTTGGACAAGCTGCAGTCTTTAACGACTTACTGCTGGAGCCTGATAATAAGGAATTACAATAATCAAGTCTGGATGTGACAAAGGCATGGACTAGTTTTTCTGCATCTTTTTGAGACAGGACATGTCTGTTTTTTGACATATTAAGTAAGTGAAAGAAGGTGGTCCTAGAAATTAGTTTAAAGTGAGAATCAAAGGACAAATTGGGATCAAAGATGACTCCCAAATTCCTGACTGCCTTATTGGAAGCAAGGGCAATGTCATCTAGCGCAGCTATATCATTAGATAATGTATCTCTAAGGTGTTTAGGGCCAAGTATTAGAACCTCTGTTTCATCTGAGTTAATAAGAGAAAATTTCGGGTCATCCAGGATTTTATGTCCTTGAGACATGCTTGAAGTTTAGTTAACTGATTTCACTGTTCTGGTTTTATTGATAAGTATAACTGGGTGTCATCCGCATAGCAGTGGAAATTACAGTGTGTGTCCTGATAATGTTTCCTAGTGGAAGTATATATAATGAGAATAAAATTGGGCTGAGCACAGAGCCCTGTGGAACACTGTGGTTAACTTTGCTGCACATAGATGGCCCATAATTAATTTGCACAAATTGGAATCGATCTGAAAAATATAATTCAAACCAGTTATTGAGATACGTGACCAAATCAACATGTCTCCTTATTGAGGAGTGTGATAGATGTTAGGATGGATTAAGGATCCTGTGTGCTGATCTGAAGGACTATAGGAGACTGAGTTCAGGAAGCTTCAGGAAATCATGTGGTCGGGCTTTGGATACACATGTAGGCCCAACTATTGTTCACCAATAGTAGGTCCCAACAGAATTTTGTGAAGTAGGAGTAGCAGGATGTACTGTTTGCTGTCAAACTCAGAGAGATCACAGATCTGAGGCCACCTCCTCAATTGGCAGCTCTGGCGTTTATGTCTGCCAAATATGGCATCGCAGAAATGGCCACTTGTTGAGGCCAGCCACGCTGAATTGTCAGTTGGAGACAGGTAACCTTTTTTTTTGTGCTCACCTCCAATTCTCCTATTTCTGATCACTAAACAAAACAAAGGTAAGTGTGAAGACACACTCTAGACCAGTGGTAAACAACCTTTTTAAGCTAAAAATCCCTGACCTTGGCCTTCATAAAAGGCAAGAAATACCTATTGAAGCACTGAGAGAAAAAGATGGCCAGTTAGAACTTCCAACTTGCGGCCTTCTGTACTTTGATTTGATTATTTTCATTTGTGAAAACGCCATTTCACAGAGCTAAGTGGATCCAAAGTAGGCACTCACTCTTAGTGCACATGCAGTGAGGAGAGGAAACTGGAATTTGAAAGCTACTTCTGCTCAGGATGAAAAGCATCCTCGTCTTCGATGGCCTGTGACATTTTCTCCAGTTGGGAAAGTGTGTCATCCTTCTAGGGCTGTTGCCCAAAAATAAAATCCAGATTTTCTTCTCTCAAAACCCGATTTCCGATTACGATTTTTTTGTGTGAAATGACCGCATCCACGTTCTCTTGTGCGGTCCGCTCTGCAACACACTGCTGCCATTCCAGTACGTGGTTTTTCTGGAGCTGTTGAAATAAGTTAGTCGTGCTGTGGTTTTTAACTGCCACAGACTTGAGACAGACTTTACAACGCAGAGTATTTTGCTCTTCATCCGAAGCGACGAAGCCATACCACTTCCACACAACAGACTTGCTCTTCCTCTTGGCAACGAAATCCAACGCCGACATGTTTGTTTACAATGTGTGGAGGACGGAGGCGGAAGTCACTACGGCAACACAGCGCAGCCCTGATATATGAACGGGGATTGTACCGTAAATACCCTAGTTAAAATTAAAAATCTTTTTTACGATTTTCATGTTTTCTAACTAAATAATTGCGATAACGATTTAAAAACGATTAATCAAACTGGCCTACATCCTTCCGTTCTTTAAATGTCTGGTCTTGGCCTTGAACGCATTCACTGCACTTATCATGTGGGGCAGGTGTCTGCCTTTTCCCTTGAGCTCGTTTTGCTGTTTGGTCTGTCAGAAACCACGGGTCCGGTACCCTCGCATCACCCGACAGTTCCCGGTGCTCCTCGGTCCCTCTCGACAGAATTTTTTTTTATCTCAGGCAGCAAGTCAACAAATCACTGCAGCACTTTGCCGGGACTCAACCACCGGACTTCAGCATGGAGGAGCCTTCCTAAGTGGCATCAAGCTCATCCAATAATGCCTTGAACAAGCAGTTCTGAAGTGCTTTGGCTCGAATCGAGTTTATCAGTTTGTTCACCAGTGTCATTACATGAAAAAAGTCCATGACCTTACTAGCCAAGGCCTGCTGATAATTCAGACAATGATGATTTACCAAATCAGTAAAATCATTGTCATTACAGCACAATGCTATAAAACCAGAGTGCACACCACACATTGCTGGGGCCCCATCAGTAGTAGTTGCCACATATTTTTGAATGGGAAATTCATTTTAACGATCATATATTTTTAAACTCATTGTCAATATCCTCACCTCTCATTCTCTCCTTTAAAGGTTAAGTGTGTAGAATTTAGTGACAACTAGTGGTGAAGTTGCATGTTGCAGCTGAACACCCCTCACCTCACCCTCCCTTTCGAAACATGTAAGAGAACCTGTGGTGAGCTTAAGTTGTCATAAAAACTCAAAAGGTGTTTAGTTTGTTCAGTTAGGGCTACACTCTCCCAATGTAAATATAAAGTATTTAAATATAAAGGGCCCATTCTATGGTAAAGAATTTGTATTATTTAGATGATTACACACTAGTGAAAACATCACTAGGATTATTTTATATTCAATTTCTGCCAGTAGATCCCTTTCACCTAAATCTTACATACTAGATTTAACATTTTAATATTTGTTGATCCACATCCTCTGATAGTGACTTGACCCTCCCTGTCACTGTTGCAGGGCCAAGCAGTTTTAATGTTGTCTTTGGTTTTGAATTCATTGAAAACAGTCTGCGGTAATGGCCATTGCTTCCACGAATAAATCACCATCTATAAAAGGCTTTTTGTGTTTAGCCAAAAGGTGATTTCCATGACATAATGCTTCAATAGCAGCCTTATTTTGAGTAGCAAGTTTTGTGAAAAGCGATGGCTGAGCCTTCCACTGTAATTTTACCTTGTCAGCTTTCCTTGTAAGGATTTGGTGAGGAGTCTTTAAATTTCTGATGGTTGCTGTTGTGGTGCCACTCCAGATTTCCTCTTTGCGTTCGGTGGCACAACATGCATAGACACTTTACATACACGTTTTAAACCAAGGTAAAAAGAAAGTTCTCCTCCCATTCTGAATGGAAATTGTATGTTTTACAATTACAGTAAGCTAGCCATGTAAGCTACCTATCACCGTTGGGTAGCGTATATTGATGTCTACGACAATTAACGTACCGGCACTTATCTCTTATCTCATCGTTCAAGGCAGTCTCAAAGATCTCAGCCATGCCAGCTTACTGTTAGCTACCTATCACCGGCGAGTGAGATAAGTGCCAGTTAACTCATCTCTTATCTCAGTGGTTAAGGCAGTAGCTGTTACTCTGAAAAAATACAGCAGCTAGATCAAGAGATGGAGGGAGAGACAGAGAGGGAGAGCAAGAGGGAGGGGGTGCTGATGCTATTGTAAAACAGAACATTTCCTTTTTTCTATTAATTCCGGGAGCTACAGGAAAGTCTCAAAGTGGTTGGCGACCACTGCTCTAGACCATAGATCTCAGGCGTGCTCTCTGAAAACTGTGCTGTGGATAATGTGTCGGGCAATTCCATGTCTTTTCTCTCCTGTACTTGACTGTTATACCACTGGACTCGAAGACACACTCTCAGAATGTGCATGGGGGTAGACAGTAGTTATTTCTTTCTTTTCCCTCGAGAGGCTAGTGGTCTTTATAAATTGTAACATGTATGCCAAATATGTATTTGCAACTTGACACAGGCATGTAGAATAGAAAGCCTATCATCCACAACTTGTGCAGCTTTTTTGAGTGTTTTATTTTCGATGACACTGTAAATACTTGCTATAATCTTCCTCTATTCCAATTTGTATTTGCTTCTGTGACATTTCGAACTGCTGGGAGATATATATAGCTGTAGGCAGTCAGATACTCCACTTTGTCAAGCAGTCTCTCTTGGACAGGCTTCTCCTTTAATCTATTTCCCTGGGCCTTGTTTTTTTTTTTTTTCAAGAGAGAGGGACACCCAGTCAGACTGAGAATAGCCCGCCACAAGTGGTCATCTAATAGATAAAGAATAAATGGCAATGATTATATTCAAAATGATATGCCAATGAAATCAATGCAGTATTTGGGGATGAGCGGACTAACATAAGGTCCTATCTTATACCCTCTCTCAACCTGTAGCCCATAGGTTAACCGCTATTTCTGGGTCTTTCAAAGCAGATTGAAGGTTATCAGACATGGGATGTATTTGGAAGAAAGTTTAAGGTAACAATGGAATCTTTTCCCAAGCACTTTATTAAATTCATAAAACAATGATTCGGATGCTTCTTTAACTTTTCTAAGCTTTGCTAAGCTCTGTAATTTTGCGGTGTAGAGGGTCTATTTACTTTCTTTCACAAGACAAACATACATGGACATACATGTGGGGGTGGCCATCTGCTCAATAACTTTAAGTATAAATTTACAGTGAGAACATTTCCATTAATGTATGGCGTCAGAAAAGAGTTTTATACTGTACTGTTAAATGTTTTGAGTGGTCATCAAGACTAGAAAAGTGCTACAGAACATTTACTTTGCAATCTCCTTTTCACTGCATTGTTGTTCATCATAAGATAGTGATGGAAAGACTGTCCAAGCTGAGATAGCTTCGGAGTAGCAGTTTTTGGGCAGATATACTGTGTGAAGGAGTCTCACACAAAATAGAAGAGGGCCTGATGCCCTATGAGGTGCAAATGATGGCCACATCTAGGATGGACCTGTCCAGTCTTTGATTTTTGAATCTTCTGAGATCAACAAAAACTGATCTGTTACCAGCAATAACTGTAAATCAATCGTGGAGCAGCCTGTCAAAATAAGAACTGAGTTGACCTGTAATCAAATGTCGGCTCATAGGTGCTGGTGGAGTTTTTCAGGCAAAAGCTTGAGTGCAGGATATAGTGGAAGTGCATAACACCAGAAAAATAAATAAACTGTTAAAATGAATAAATTAAAAAATTAAAAAATAAGAAGCAGGCGGACCATTGCAGTGGGTACACTTTACGCACCACTGGCGCAGCACAGACACCAATATTCACAGTTGATTTTCTAATACAATAATGGAATTTAACAGTAACAGAGCTCATTATAAAAGACAAAAAGTGCCACACCTCATTTTGTGTTTGTGTTTAAAGATATGTGGACTGTTCATATTTTAATCCATCCATCTATCCTTTATTTATACTGTTTATCCTTTGAGGGTCTGGAATGGGAAGGGTGGGGGTCCGGAGCTTACCTTGCTGATGTTTCTATGCTGTTGAGCAGTAAAGAAGACTACTTTTTGTGTCCTATATCAGATAATCTGAGCCCAAAGTCTTGTTAAACTCAAATAATTTCAGTGTCAGGGTCTGATATCATCTGGCTTCAAATGTTAGGTCAAAGCTTCAGTTTAGGGTAAGGAGGCAGCTGTTTTTTTAAGATAAGAGATAAAATAAATGAATAAATGTATTAGTCCCTAAAAGAGAAAACTTGCCATTGCAAAATAGTAGCTTCAGAAAAAGTACCAAACAAAATAATCATGCAACAAAAGGAAATAAGGATAATGGGAATCTATAAATCACAGCCTCAACTTGACATCATAAAATGAATAAAATGTCACTACATTTTTCTGGAAACCTTTCATCATAAAATCACAACAATAGACATATGCAAGAATTTATTATTAACATAGTCAAACTTTTGTTTGATGGTACAGTAATATTGATGGGATGTGGTCACAGGTGTGTGTTTAAGGAATATTTAACAACCGCTTTGTTTAACCAATCAAGGACAGGGACAATCTGTTTTATGAAAGGATTTTTATAAACAAGCTCAAAGTGTCTGCATACATGGAGGTAGAAGTCCCATGAATAAATTAATCAGCTGTCATCAAGCAAGATGTCATTATTTCCCTTTTTGACTTTCATTGCATACTAAAAATACCTTGTGTAGTGCAATCCATGACTAACTACAGTGCCCCTTCAAAAGCGCGATAATGTTTTGAATGAATCCTCTCCTCTCTCTGTCTGCTCTTATTCCAGCTGAGTGAAGTGGAGGTGAATGGCCAAATTGAGCAGTTGTGTGAGCAGGTCTACAGTGAGATGCAGTCCCAGGCCATGGAGGCTGCCATGGACAGTATGGACACCATGGAAACAATGGACACCCTTCCAATGCCAGGATGCTTCCGGATGCGAAGTCCCAGCTATGTGAGGGCGATTGACCAGGGGTGTGCGGGAGAGGAAGAAGGAGAAGAGGGGAGACCACTGCTCCTGCTGCCCTCCTCCCCACCACGCACATCTGCCACTACTGTGAGAACCATCCAGAGCAGTACAGGTAGGGCACTACAGGAAAGCAATGGATGTTCCGTCTCAGTGGGTCTTATGCAAGAACATTTCCTGACTCTTATACTAAATTTCTCTGACATGTGTAATTTTAGTTCATACAAGCATGAAATGTCAGATTCAGCAAACACTTCTAACTACGAATGAATGCCAACTGTGCGTACTTAAGCAAAGGTGCACAAGGATAGCAAATTGGTATTATTACCACCCCAAAAATACCATACAAAGATATCCTTTCTTTCACATGTCAGAAGTATACATTCATGAAAATGGCATCAAAGTGTAAAAGGAGGAATTTCAAAATCTTTTGATATGAAAGTGACTTGAAAAATGTCCCACCGAGTACTGACTGTAGCTGTAGGAGAAGTCTCAGTCACTGTCAATAGGTGATGTTGCACTGGCATGTTTTCTGTTAGTGCAACCAAAATGGACAATGACAGTTTCTAAGCCTTTTTCAGTTTGACCCTGTAGTCAGTTATAGAATGCTGCAAAAGAGAAGAAAGGGTGTTACATTCAGTGAATGCAATTGACTATCAGGTTTCCTCTTGACAAAAGATGTAGGCTACTGGTTTAACAGTGATCATTTTGTTATAATTCTTATTTTTAATCTGGACTGCAGTTCTGTGGATTACATAAATTACATAAATAGACAACAGTGTTTAAAAATCACTTTTTTTCTTGCTTGAGTCAAACAGTTATTTCAATAGGGGAGAATTTGTTACATTTTTGTTCAGTGTTTGCACTGAATCAGATGGTAAGATTTATAGTCCCGTATAACATGGTGTAGTACACACATAACAAGAGAAAGAATTATAAAATGCTTGGGGCTGCAGTTGCACGCATAACTGCACTCTGCAATCTGATGTACGCTGTAACAACAAACCAGATATCACACAAAGATAATCTTTTCAAAGCATAAAATGCTGTCGTCATATATGTGGTATTTGAATGCAACCCACAGGGGCTTTGTGTCAGCTGTTTGGTATTAGGAATGTCCTTTTTTTCAAAGTGCTCAACTGGAGATGACCTACATATAATGCTCCTCTGGGAATTCTTAGTTCACCAAGACGATATATGGATGCACACACACACAAACACACACACACACACACACACACAAACACACACACACACACACACAGGCATGAATGTGTATGTACCAGAGATGGGGGTAAATAACCAAATAATAGACGGGGCGTTTATTTGTTTCAATCACTTAACAGACCAGGCGTTTATTTGGGACCAGGCGGCAGAGGAAACGGTTTAGTCAACCAGCACTCACGGCAAAGTCCTCATCTCTGCTGTCACTCAGGGTGGAGCACATTTGTTTTGCCATCGCCCTGATCATTTTGCGGGACACTCTCTCGTGGCATGCCCGTTTGCTGATAACCCATTCCCACATGTTTATTTCAAGCTCCTCGTTAGCCTTCTTCCTCCCTACACCAGGCAGCCTGGCTCTTTTGCTGTCCTCCTCGGACAGACGCTGAAGCTCAGTTTTATTTTTTCGCCAATCTCTCACTGTTTTGGGGTTGACAGAGAAATGTGTAGCAGCTGCTTCTCCCGAGTTTTCCTCTGCATATTTTATGACAGAAAGTTTGAATTTCAAGTTGTATTTTTGTTTTTTTTGCTCGACGGAGCCTTGGCGATCATCAGAAAGCAAGCACAATAGCTGTGCAGTATCCTTAACAGACTGGATAGCAGCAGATGATAGAAGGCTCATTACAACCAGAAGAGACATGAGACTTTTATTTTTTAGAGACTTGAGACTTGACTTGGACTCATGACCAAAGACTTGAGACTTGATCAAGTCTCACCCCACAAAGACTTGAGACTTGACTTGGACTTGTGACCAAAGACTTGAGACTTGACTTGGACTTGCAAAAAAAGACTTGTGAACATCTCTGGTATGTACAGTATATTCACTCATGCACAATCTTACCATTCCACTGCAGTCACACAGGAGAGTAGATGGTGTGCTTTTCCACCACATAACTAGAAATTGGGCTGGTAAATGTTGTCTTTGAATATAAGGTAGGGAAACACACAACAGAACATTCTCCTCCTGGGAAGATAACCCCAACAGATGAAAACTGATAATCAAGTTTTGTGACAGTCCTATCTTTTAATTTCTTCTGTGTATTTTCTGAGCATTTTTGTAAGCTTTTAGGGGGGTTTGCCACAATGCTTTTGAGAAACTTGGGCCTAAAATGGCACAGACCTACTTAGGAAGGTTTAAAGGCTCTAATGTTCAGAAAACACATCACTTTCCTCATACTTTCCATTTCTGCATCACCTTTTCTCATTCTCCGTCTGAAAATTTTGGTTTTAACTAATGTCTCTTTAAGGCCCCTCTCCCAATAAAGCCTAGTCTACTTTTTTTGCCAGCCTAGTTTACAGTGTTGTGATGGGTCGAGCGCTTCCACCATGTGTAGGAAATGTTGCTCACCGCTCTCGCTTTACCTTGGTTTGTTACGGGGGAATGCATAGACTGTATATTGCTAGGGGATGGCTCCAAAAATCTCTGGCTGCATAGACCGCCATTTAGAAAACGTCAACTTCTTCTCATGAACAACCAAGTCCATATATGGTAACTGACAATTTCATATAGCGATTTTCTAGTCAACGACCACTCAAAGCGCTTTACGGTACAGTTTAGCCATTCACCCATTCACCCATTCACACACATTTATACCATGCATCTATGTGCAGCACTTTCTCTATCATACATCATGCATGCACTGTCGGGGCTATTTGGAGATCAGAATCTTACCCAAGACACTTTGGTGTGCGGAATTGGGGAGACTGGGATCAAAGCACCAACCTTCTGGTTGTTGGAGAACCCGCTGTATCTCCTGAGCCACATATATTTTTTCCATACGTCATTATGGTTTCAATAGTTAAATCCACTTTTTTATCAGTGTTCTGGTGATCAACTGGATATGAGGACTAAAGGGGCGATAGGTTTGTGGGAATGCTGGTATGATTGACAGCAGTGTTCTGAAATGATAGCCAGCCGCTCTGACAGTTCAGACGGGGTGGACTGGAGGGTAATTTACTGCTGCAAACACATTGTTTTGCTACATTTACCCTTAATTTTTCTGTTTCACAAAACGTTTGGCTGTTTGTATTGATGAGTTTTGGGTTCTGATTATTGCTTGTTCTCCGCTAATAATAGACTCAAGAGGGAGCCATTTTTTTTCGGTAAGTAAACACTTGTTTTCTTAATGTTTTACAAATTTTATGTTCACATGTGTACTACAGACTGCAAATGTTGGTTTGACCAAAGAAGGGGAGATTATTACCATTGTAATATATATCACAGTTAATGAAAATTGTGGGTGTATGTTACTAACCAAGCTAGCAAGGTAGCACTAGCGTAAGCTTTTATCCTGCTAATAGTGCATGTCCTTGCCAGGCTGATAACCTGTGTTAACCACATACTGTGGGGTGCAATGCATTAGTGTTGACCTTGACAAAAAGGAAACTTTTTAAGATGACGTTTGTGCACTACATTAATGTTATAAAGTGACATGAATGTTTTGAAACAGTTACATCAACTTTCTTCCAGGGGCTGACAGACTGAAGAAATGGTTGACGTGAAAGAACTGGCAGCTCACACTTTGAGGAGGATCAGTTCTTCACAGTCAAAAAGGTACACAGATATGCACTAATAAATGCACTAACTACACTCTCCAAATGTTGTGAATGTGACTGAAATACAAAGCCTTACATGGTTACCTTTTACTTATAATTTAACTGAATATGGGGACACCAACATTAAAGTAAATCATTTGCAAAAAATTTGGCAGTGTAATGTCCAAATTTCTCCTATATAATGTGAATACTTTTTTCACAATCTTTTTCTCCTCATTTTGTATGTTAATATTTCATTCTGTTTGGTTCAAATTGTTTGAATGTAAGGGTATTGTTGTGTTGAGTGTTCCTTCAACTAATACAGCCTTAAATAACTCTCCATGTTCTCACCTATGTGCTGTAGCCATTACATTTGTGATGTGATGGCTCAAAGACTTGAGCTACTCAGCAGCCTACCATCTTATATTAATCATAAGGTATCATGATAAAGCATTACTATACTTGCTTTCAGGCATGCGCTGAACTCCGGAGATCCTCTGGACAGTTATCTGTGGAGCTTTATGAGTGAGAGCCAACCAGCCCCCTATTGTAGGAGCAAATATCTCCTAATGAAAAATTGATTCTATATACGGTGTATATAGAAGACAAACAATGCTAATCATTTGGCCAAATGTTGTTGTTTGTCCTCTATGAGCCTCCGTACTTGAGTTATATTTACGGCCAGCCAATCAGCACAAACTCCTCACCTGGAGTCATGGGTCATTGTGTTGTTTTTTCCTGGACTTTATTGGCGACTAGCAGGGGATGTGCTAGCTGGACATAATGCCGGATGTATTGCGCAGACCTCACCCTGTTGTATTTGATGGAAATGTGACAGAGAATTGATATTTTAGCAATATCTTTATCACCGCACATTACTCCGTTAAGCCTGCAAAGACATCATGTTCTCCTCAACCTTGCTGGACCAGAAGCCATCAAGGAAGAGCGTTCATTTGTCTATGCAGCTGAAGTGTGCTGACCCAAGACAGACAGAGCTGTAATTACAAAGAACCATTTCAATCAGCCGCATTCACGAGAAGACGGATGAAAGTAGCAAGAAGCTAACCACACAAGCCACCAGCGTTGATGCAGTAAAACCAGTTTCAAGTAGAATGCAGGAGTCAGAACCACAGTCATTCTCTCAAACAATTACAAACTGCAATAACTGTGGAAACAGTGTCCAGCTTACAGACAACAATGCCATATTTTCACACAGAAGGATATACAGTCATGAAGTGATCATGGATCAGCCCACACGTCACGAGGATGAAATATTTCATGTGGACCGTATTGAAGTTAAAATTGTGTTGACTGTGTCAAATACAAATCTAAAGAGCAGAATGAAGAGGAGGAGAATAATGCAAAAACGCAAAGTGATGTCACAACAGACACAAGTGACTAATGGTAAGCAACTTTCAAAGCCAAAGAAAGTCACAAACCTTGTTGCTTATTATGGCACCAGGACTGAAACAAATTGCACAGTTACACTGTCATGCTTTTTAAAGGAGCAGTACCACCAATTATACATACTCCATGAAGGTGGAACCCAGCATACAGCCTGTGGTCCAGCCAGCTCCACGCATCCTGGTCCCGATGCAAGGTAAAGTCAAAGCTGAACTATCTGTGTCATAACAACCGTCGCTGTCAGTAAGGAGGGAGGTGGTAGTCTTAGGGGCTATTACTACTCAGCCCAATTAGAAATTGTTCTTTGGTGTGATGGAGGCAAAATAGAATAAGAATATAAGGGTATCACAGTACAAGCAATGATTGGAGATTATAAATTAATGAAAATGTATCAAGACCACTGAAACCCTGTCACCTCATTAACCTTACACACTTGGTTTGAAATTACTAAACAATTACATCTATGGATACAATTAAAAAATCTTAGATGTTTTGCATATCACAAAGAATTTCAACCAAACTGCACAGACTTTAGATTTAGGTACTAGATAAATAAGGACATTACTGCTTTCTGTAATACAATCTGGAACAATACATTAAAATGCTTTCAAACACAAAGAAAACAATATAATTCAGAAAAACATGATTTTGGGCAACTCAACTTGTCTCCAGTCTCTCATGTGTCTTTCCCTCTGTGGCAGCTTTTTCTTCTGCCTTTTAAGAGTAATCAGCATAGCTGGTGCAACTGGAGGATCTCTTTGAGCCACCTCCACGCATACAACAAGGTTTTGATGCTATTGTAAAGCTGTGACTTACAGGAAGTCACAAACCACTTAGGTTGCGTCTCTGAGAGAGAAAGAGAGAGCGTGTGTGTGACACGGGCAGTGTTGGGCAGTAATTATTCTAGAATGAGTAGTGTGAGGGGTTACAATTACCAAGATAGTAGGCAGTTGCTAGCCAAAGAGCTATATCAAGCATGGAGGCTGAGGGAGAAGGAGAGAGGCACACTTTCCTCACATCTCCAATGGCAACACAGCAATGTGAAACTTGTGGAAAAAAACACCAGCGCTGATAGGTAGGCCTCCACTGCTAGGGATACATGCACACTGACCAAGCAACAGAAGCTGGATTTCAGAGCTGGACATGGTGGCGGAGAGACATTAATTGGACAAGATCTGAGAAAACTCGTCGCTGGAGATGTTGTCAAGGAGATGTTGTCAACGAAGTATATCAGTGTCAATTCGGAGTCCGACTCAGACCTCGAAAAAGACTATGATGAGGACGTCACTTTTACAGATCTCACAGAAGCCCTGTTGGCAAGTTGACTCTCCCCCCACATTACAGGTGTGCATTGCATTCACTTAACCTGGTGTCCATCAGTGAGGTTGAGAAATATTTAACTTCCAGTGCAGATACCAAGGCCATATATAAGAGTAATATTGGGAAATGCACAGCTCTTTGGACCAAGGCAAGTCTATATAAACTCGCATCAGAACAGTCAAGTCAGGCACAAATTTAAGAGGCGCTTTACGCTTTTGGGGCACGCGAAACACCCTCTTCTCTGACAATGCCAGGCAATACACCAGCCAGAATTTCTAAGACTTTGCCAAACAATGGGATTTTGTCCATGCCACCAGCAGCACCAAGTTTTCCCAATCAAACAGGCTTGCACAAAGAGTTGATCAGAGTGCCAAGCAGCTGAAGGAGAAATCATGATGTCTTCCTAAATATCTTGAACCTCAGAAACATTACTTATGATCCAGCATTGGGGTCCCCTGCTGAGCGTCCAGTTCCATTAAATATTCCCTTGGAAATCTTTGAAAATGTCAGAAAATGCCTCTTACTTTAAAAATGGATCTATTCACAGCAATATTCTATAAACATCTCAATAAATGGTCTGTATTTATAAAGCACTTTTTTATCCTTGATATCCACTCAAAGCGCTTTACAGTACAGTATAATACATTGGCCAAATATAACAACTAACTTCAACTGTCTACTTTGCCCAGTGTTCATTGTCAGAATCTAAATGATGAAAAGAAGCAAGAAAGCATTCAATTGGAAACATAAAAAAATTCTGCCATAAAAAGTTGGTAAATGTTTTTACTGATTACATTAATACAATTTTAGTTCGGGAGAGAAAGAAGATAACTAGATCAAATGCATTGCATGGAAACTGAATCCTTTGGGAGAAATTGGTGTGTTGGGGGTTGTTGGTGACTGTCCCCTCTGGTAAAAATTTAGAATAACCAATAATTACTACAGTTTATGCGATTGAACTTTGTATTGAACAAATGAAACCAACATGATTAAACAGCATTCATTTTCCAAAGAAGACAAAATTTACCTTTTGCCTTATCAATCAAAAAATTAATAAGATTTTTCATTCATTAAATTACATACATCGTAAGACACACAAGGAAAGCATCATTTCTAATATCTACCTTCATTGATTTGTCACTCATGGTTCAATAACAATAATGTTAATTTGACATTATTATTATCAAAGCTGTTAAAGCTAAAATGAAAAGAGCCTTGTAATCATGATGATGTCCTTGTATGATTACAATTCTGTGCAAGTTGCTATTATTAAAGCTCATACCAGACTTGCACCTTAAAATCATGAAATATAAAGCTTTAGCTCCACAAATATCTTAATTGCACAATATAAATGTGATTTTATCAATTTACACCATTAGAAAGATTTACAAAATAATTAAAAATATTAATTAACTAAATAATCTGCATAATTTATAATCAATTGAAAAACTAAAAATGTATTTGTGACTCAAAATTAAAGTGTTATTAATGTTTGCATATTAAAAAGAGGTAGTTTAATCTCAGGTGTATAACATTAGTAATAGGTATAAACTAGAACTGGCACCACTCAGTAGACTTTATATCTCCGCAAAGGCCTAAAAACTCTATTGTCCATTTAAATGTGACCAAAGAAGTGACAGGTAATATAACTGAGTACATTTTAAGTACTACAAATTTGATTAAAAAGTATTGAATAAATTAAATACACTTAAACAAATGGAAATTGGTTTATATTTATTGAATATATTGTAGAAATTGGTCTGTATTTACTGTTTCATTGTAGTGGAAATGTATTTATATTTACTGAATATTTGGTTACGTTATAAAGACAATAAGTAAACTACTGATGACTTTTGAATTCTGCCAGTTGGTGAATCAGATTGAGATGGGGATGATTTAGTAACACCTCCTGTTTCTGTAGTAATACTTTAAAATTCCCTAATAGAAAACAAATGTACAATGATTATTTACCTGACTCCACAAACCTCAGTAGTTTGCCAATAATTACTGGGAGTTACTTGTGACTGTATTTTGTGTTTTGACCTTCCCAAGACAACAGGTGGGAGAGATGAGAGAGATAGAGACCACCTTCTTTATATTTTATATGTACTTCAACTTACCTCATACCTCAAGAGTTGATCTGTCGATTCCCCAAGGTAAACCATCAAACAATGAAAGACAACATCTCTGATTATGTTGATGCTAGGATTGCTTGGACAAAAATAAACATTATTCAAGTTCATGGTGTAAAAATCATCCACTGACCTAAAACTTGTTAAATCTTATATTATTGTTAAACAAGCCTCTATCAAAGATCCTTGATGTGCTGTCTCAGGGAGCAGTATAATGAAACCCTTTTTGTCGTTACTGAGGTTTCCTGGAAATCAGAAGTGATTCCAGAAAGTTGTTAGTCCCAGTAAAGAAATAGTGCATTAAAAATAAAAAGACATTTTACACCTTGCTTTCTGTATGGATTAACAAACATGACATAACATGTTAATCAGTGAGCTTTAGATATGTTGGTAAATTTTGTTACCTTTGGAAAGAGCCAGCTGTTTCCCCCGTTTACAGTTCTTTGCTGTTACCTTGAACCAGATAATACACAGGAGGGAACTACATTCTAGATGTACACAAACATATGTAGCCCCTTATTTGTGGATGATCACAGCAGACCTTCTAATAATCATAATCATGTGCTTCAAAAGGCTGTAATCAGAACCGTTGCAGGTTGAGGGGATGGAAACAGAATCAGTCATTTCAAATCAATGTATACTCAGTGCTGCTGCTTGAAACAAGTTCACCTGTTCAATGTAATGCAATTCAATCAAATTGTTCTGCCAGAGTTTTAACTTTTATGATGGCTGTAATGTTCAGGTTTTTTTTAAACTGTCATAAAAGTGTTTTAATACAGTAAATTCTATTGCATAGTTTTTTAGCAGAAGTCATTTTAATGAAGATATTGTACTGGACTATCCTATATTTGGAGGTTTTTCTTGACCCCCACCATGTATCTAAACATGGACTACAAAGAATTAGAAACAACCTTTAGATCAATGCAGTTCAATACAGCACCACTTACCTGTGACCTTAAATTAAAATATAATTGAATGTACACTTTTATGACAATGTCAACAAAAAACGAACATTACAAACTTAATAAGAATAATTATGTGGCCACTGAGTGTATACTAACTATTTTAAAAGGTATGTAATTATTTCATATTCTTTTTGTAGAGAGAATCACAGGCCAACATTACTTCCTGTAGATTTAAGTACTAAGAAATTGATATTCAAGCAGTTTAATCACAAAATGCCTGAAATAGAATATCAGCAAATATTATACTAATTGAAGGATACCTTGAGTAGGATAGCCTGCAACCTCAACCCCATGGTTCCTCCTTTGAACTGGAAGACGTTCAGAAGCTTGGGAGTGTATTCATGCAGCTTGGACATGAACTTTGATTCAAGGTACACCACTGTGATTCTGTGAAACTCATTGTCAATCTGAAAGACAAATAATGAAGCCAGCTTTAAAGCCTAAAATATTACAAGTATACATATTGTTCTTGAAAAAAGTGGCACACCTCTGTCTTGCTCCAGTTTCCATTACTTAGTGCAAAGTAGCCACCATTGTTTCAACTGTGATCTGGTTTGTGATAGACCATCACACCATAATCACCTAGTTAAATAATTAATATTTTTGAAATAATATCACAGGGTGATAAAAGATTTTTTTCTCTCTTAAATGTTATCAGAATATTTTTCATACTAATAAATGTCCATACTAAATAAATAACCACAAAAGTATGCACAACATGTACAATTACATCAACCTTAGTTTTGTCTAATATAGAAGTAAGATGTTTTGGGTCATCCAGGCCTTGATGTTCTTGAGACATTCCTGAAGTGAATTGGCCCTAAACATCTCAGAGAAACAGTGTCTGAGAGTCACCTTGGATAGAAATCCAATGTTTGTGTGCCACTGTGAAAAAATTCCTTTAAGTGCTATACTTGCACCCATGGGTTTAAGCCTCCTTGCTCATGCCCGAAGTTGTGAGATCTGAGTTGCGTGCAGAACTACGCGTGTCCGCACAACACAAGTTACTCATGGATAAATGGTGTAGTTTAAATTGCACTGTTCCGTTCTTATTAACTATTTAAAGAACTTTACATTACAGTCACATTCACCCATTCACTCACACATCCATACAGCACATGTATACACAGCTGTCAGGGGCAGTTTGGGGTTAAGTATCTTGCTGTATCTTGGGCATGTTTTGTGTCCTTCAGTTCAGAGTTCGATTCCACCCCCTCACTCCTCTCCAGCTCCACTCTATGTATGAATTTGGTCACTTCTGGCACCAAAAACCAAAGATGCTGTTGGTCAAAATCCAAACTTGAGGCTTCAAAATAGCAGTTTACAAACCAATGGGTGACATCAAGGTGGGTTGCTAGACTAGCTGCATTATGCAAATGTATAGCATGGTGCAGAAGTGCCAGCCAGACTATTGAAGAGTCATTTCAGGAGCTTCAGGAGCAGTGTGAGAGAGGAGAGGAGCTCCCTTTGCCACAGACTTTGGGCTTTGAAAAACCATAATATGTCTCCTTTAAAATATGACATGTATCTACATATGCTATATAGATTAGTGAAAAAAGCATCAGTATAGCCAGACCTAACCAATCATATGTGGTGAGATGTGGTTACTTAAATATTTAACCTTTTTCCACACAGGGTCAACAGTACAAGAAAAGTGTATGACGACCAAGGACAGGTCATATTTGGCAAAAACATTCACTCGGAGTCAAGAATTAACTAATTTGATTTTGGTAGCAAAAGGTCAAAGAGTATGTTTGTATGTCTTGTTTTTCTTGAATGTAATATATTAAGATCAGCTTGAGGGAGTGTCTTCAAATTAGGTCCAAACACTCACTTTGGGTTAGGGATGACATATAGATGAACTGATTTCATTTAAGTAGTACGCAGAGAAAAAGACATCTGCTGCTTTGTTCTGTACCTTGGTTAGAAGGAAGATAACCTCTTCAAGGATTTTACTGTAAGCAATTCAACATCTTGAAAGAAAATGCAATCCACTGTAGGTATAGTGTAAATTACTGCACTGCTGCCTATTTAGATTTCGGGACAAACTGAAGGTCAATTAAAAACAGAACTAGTAACAACTAGAAAGTAAGATAATTAAATGTTTTTACTAGTTATACCATTAAAGGGACATTTCTAGTCTATTACAATTGGTATAGCCATATTAACTACACCTCTTTTTTGATGACAGTCTAAAACTGAAAGTGAGGCCAACCAAAATCCTAGCTATAATCCACACAAAAAAATTGGCACATTACTATTATAAATGCACGTCAAAGAAAATCATATTATAAATAGTATACATTTTTTAAGTAATACATTTTAAATTACATTTTACTGTTTGCCTTAGTTGTCTCCTCTAAATTAGTGTCAAGTCAACTTTATTATCAATAATGCCATATGTGCAGGACATACAGAGAATTGAAATAGCGTAAGTATATACGTATAAGTATCTTGACCAACCTTGGTTTATTAATAAATCATTTTTCAGATCTTGTTGCGTTAATCATAAGAAATGATAGACACAACTGCAAAAATAAGACCCAAGTTGTCACAAATTAAGTTATCCTTAATTTTCCTACAAAGCAAACTGAATCTGTTTTATACAGGAAACTTGTTGGATGGGTTTCAGGCATCGACATTCAAAACACATCATATACCGAAATAATAAATGATCTGTATTTATATAATGCTTTTCTAGTCTTGATGACCACTCAAAGGAATTTACATTACAGTTTTGCCAATCACCTATCATAGAAATGCTTTTTGCTTTGAAGTATCTGGCATTACTCCCAGAATCTCTGCTCGATACTTTCCTAGATTAACCTGCAGTAAGTACACTTTATTCAAATGAGCCAATTAGGTCATATAACATGGCATTTAAATTGATAAAAGAAAAATAAGCATGGGTTATTTTAACATTAGTGTGTTTTCTCATGTTTATTTATGCAATCTATATTCAGACCATTTGAGTTAACTGTATGTATGCATTATTGTGTGTGTTTGTACAAGGGTTGAAATAAAATAGATAATGGCTCTATTGATCAACTGAATGAGAATGACACTGTAAAAGGTCTGCCACAGACATCCACCTCATTATCTAAAACATGCTAACCTCATTTCATTTGCTTTACAGGACACCGACGAGTTTGAGGCAAGCCTTGATAGGCAAGTGATGAAAATTGACTTCATTGGTGATTAGCAGTCCACCCCAGGATCTGACCGCATGACAGCAACGATCGTGGTTGAGGAAGCCAAAATCTTGAAGGGATAGGATATCCCAAAGTGCCGTGCTGATGGTCCTAATAATGTATTCCTCTGAATCTGAGCTATCGCAAGGAACTTTACTCTACATTTGAAGTGTTTCAGAAGCCATTCCTTGAACGTGATGGACTAAAAAACAGTACCAAAGTAACAAATCTCGAGAACACGATTTTGAAAAATTTAGTTCATAAAATTTAAGATGAAGATGAGTCAGTGTTAAGTACTTAACTGCTATTCAAAACAATAAAGCTAATTTCCAATCATTTTCTTGTTTTTGAATCATTTTTTTTAAAGCTACTATAAGAACAAAACACTAAAAAGCTAAAAACTACATAAGAAAATGTAATTGGAGCAATTTTTAAAGGGTTTTTAACTTAAAACCTTGTGTTCATAATTATGAAAAACAAGAACAAAACACTTCAACACACACAATTCCTTTTCAATAATGCTGAAAAAGCCAATGGGTCAAATTAATTTCAATGAGGATCAATTTAAAAAGTTTTGTTTATTCTAATTCTTTAGTAAGCAATCATTGAAAATATATTTTAGGTATATGTTTGATTTCAGAGGAGAAGCTAATTCCTCTACCTTAATGGTGTTTGTTGGTTAAAGTTAATTTCTTTGTAAGTTGCCATAACAAAAAAAAAATTGATGCATACTGCTGATTTTTTTGTTGAGACTAAACAATAGTTTTTAGAGTGTGCACATAAACAATCTGTTTAATTTATTGCTTTAGTTAGGAAGATGTGAGCTTAACACCGCTCTACCTCCTGACCCAGAGCCACCCCAATTGCCAACCAATATTTACTCTCCCAGTCCATTTGTAATTTTCTTCCATTTTAAGCTATATTTTACATGACACTCTTTGGAACAGCTTTGCATTGCACCAACACCACCAAATGATGACTATTTTAAACAAGCCTACAGCCAGATCCTGCACTGCCCCATACAACTGTCCAAAACCTCTTGTTTCTAAATAAGTGGTTACTAAGAAACTTGTAGAAATTATGCATGGAAACAACAAATTTTGAACCTAATCTTATAGATTTTTAACCTATTCTTAAACTGCAGAATTTTTAGCATCTGTGTTTTTTTATTGCTTCTGTGCATCTGTGGATACTTGGCCTGAGCCTGACAGCAACCAATGGGACTGGGCTGGTGCACACAAAATGTTTTATTCAGGCTTCAGGCCACTGCTCAGTGCGTGGTGTGCACTGCTGCCACAGACCTGGGTGCAATGCGCACCGTGTGGTGTGGTTGCATCTCCTGAGCCATCTCTCATTTCAGAAAATAAATAAACTTGTTTTTCTGAATTAACAGGCTATACTTGGATGGCATATTTTAACTTAAAGCTGTAAAACTATCGAACATGTGACACATTAAATATGTAAACACCAGTATGTAAAACCTAACTATTTTTTGTGACTAAATATCCTCTCCAACATGTTCATGAGTACAAAATTATGATCTCTTGCAGTATAGACCAAATACTTTTCATGCATTAAAAAAAAATTATGATGATGACTAGAGCTTATGTCTTTTTTGAAGACAAAAATTTTAAAATATTATGGTAATTATAATCTTTTCATATGACTGTTGAGTTAAGAGTAAAAAATACAATAACTGATTATTTTACACAAGCCTTTCAGTTGTGCAGTCCGCGTAAGAGTACTCTTCAGTGTGTGTACATTCTGTTCTGAACCTGGCTCTGGGCTGAGGATAACAGCGGACATTAAGGTTAAAAACATGGTGTAAATGAAGCAGTTTTGAGTCAAATTTCAATGTCAGGGCTTACTGACACCACAGAAGTGGTAACGCAGTAGTGGTAACGCTGTTTACATCCATTGGCATAATGGTGAGTAGATAATGAGAAATACATACAGATGGAATAAGCAAAGTAAATTGCTCATATTGACAATCAGGGGACATACTGGCTAGAGCAGATTTATCTAGTTTATCAAAACATACTGCTTGTTTCTGACTCAATATGTAGAGTAGTAATGCCACTCACATAATTCCATTCCTTTCTGGAACCTTTACAGACACATAAACCTTTGAGGTTTTGTTTCCGACTTTTTATCTTTGTTTATTGACCTTTCCCCTGTGTGGTTTTGATACCACTGGCTGATCAGACTGCCCACCTGTTTAGCAAACTCATATGTATGATTGACGTATCCTCCTCACATCACCATAGGCTGTTATATTCTCTGTCAAATGACCACCCCACTCAAAGCTCACTTTGCTTTAGTGTGTGATATTATTTTCGCCCTGATGCAGCGCGTCCACTCCGCTCTGCATCTGCCACTTGGCTTGATGCTCCCTCACTGCGAGGGACAGCTAGCTACTCAGCAAAATCATGACTGTTTGCTGTTCTGGCTCCCAAATGGTGGAATGAGCCTCCCATTGACATCAGGACAGCAGAAATTCTACACATCAGACATATCTCTTCTGACTACAGCTTGGTTAAGGAGAAAAAATAAATACATTATAAATTTAAATTTAAAAAAAGTATATATTTTACTTAAAATTAGCACTTTGTAGTTTGGCTATTTTGGAAGCTAATTGAACTTACATGATTCCAGCTGTTCTTGAATGCACGTATTGTAAGTCGCTTTGGATAAAAGCATCAGCTAAATGATATGTAATGTAATGTAGTTCGAAATACACGCATGAATAAGTAAGAAGTTTAAGACAGGGATAAGAAAAAGTTATTGCACGAGGCCTAATGTCAGAATCATAATGAGTCAAACTTGATGAGGCAGAAACCAGGAATATTATCCTTGTATTCCACACATTCTTTAGGCTAACTCACTTCTTTCTAATTTAAACCCAATATTTTCTTACTTGGGGTACCGCCACCCCAAATAAGAAAAAGGCTCAGGAGGTAGAACTGGTCATCCACTGATCAGAAGGTTCCATCCCTGCTCCTCCTATCTGTATGCCACTGAAGTACAACCCCATTCACACAATGCCACCATTGGCACCAATGTTGATTGCACTACTGTTTTTCATAACCTCATCCAGTCAATTCTGTATCTGTAGGTGCCTTAAGTTCTGTCACTATATTCTGATTTATCTTACTACCTCATTTTAGTTTCTGATTTTAGTTCTGGTTTAGATTTATATATTATAGACTGTTACATTTTTATACACTGATTTTCACTTTATGCACTGTCCATAGTTATAGCACTAAACATAGTTTCATTAAATATAGTTTTACACACGGTTACACTACATTCCGATTCCACATTTTAGAGTTTATTGTTTTATTATTTTTGTTTATTGAATGTTTATTAACACCATGGGTTTGCAATTTCAATATAGGACATATGTCCTGTACATTTGCAGAATTGACAATAAAGCAAACTTTGAAATGCATCAATGACAACATCTGATGATATTCATCAGACTTGCTCTTGAATCACTTGGAAAATGTTAAAGATTATCTTTAAATCAGAGCATATCTTTTCACAGACCATCAAACAGCAATGCAGTTTCTCAGTATATAACATGTCAGTCAAACAAGCTGACTTCCAAGAGCCAAGAGGCTAAAAAGTGCTCTTTCAAAAGTGCCCCCTAAGAACCTTTAGCTTTCTGCTGAGAAATCAGAACCCAAGTGATGAGCTGCTCTGACCCTGTCCATAGGCAACATGAATATTCTGCTGATGTTAGTCTGCAGGCTCAGCACTGTGGAAGATAGACACAGAAGAGATATGGAGGAGGAAAAATACTTTCCTCACTGCATATTTGAATTTACAGGGTAAAAACCAACCTCACCAGGATTATCTTAATTATTATTCCTCAAATCTTGAAGTATTAATTGAAACCACAAAAGAATTATCACACTGCGGTTGTATGTGACCCCCAACCTGTTTCCATCAACATACATTTTTTTTAATATAAGGTCACCGTAACCTTTGACCACAGAAATCTAGTCAGCTAATCTTTGGCTCCAAGTAACAACTATTTAAATGTTATAGAAATTCCCTCAAGACTGCCATGAGATATTACATTAAAGAGGCCATGTTTTGTGAGGCCACCTTGACTTTGCCTTTTGGTCAACAAATTCTAACCAGGTCACCCTTAAGTCTTAGTGAATTGTGCCTGATGTAGTGAAATTCCCTATGTGCAGTGGAGGATTTAGCAATTTGGGGGCCCGAAGCATGAACAGGCATGGGGCCCTCTGCATTCGTTCACTTTTTTCAATCCTTATTTATCTAAGTCCTACTTGTAACGTAATTAGACCTAGGTTCACCGGAACTATAGCTGTGCTTGTTTGTAGTTTCTGTGAAAAGGTATCCATATTTGTGACCTTGCATGCTGTTTCAGTGGGCTGCGAGACACCTAGCTGAGGGTTTTTTTTTCTCGGTCTCCAATCAGAAGGCAAGAAGAGCACATAACACAGTCCTTTTTTCCCACTGTATACAAGCCAGGACCTGGTTATCTTTTCTCCATTCCTCATTTGCATGTAATAGTTATTGCTTGTAAATCTGTGCCCCTCTTGATTTTTAGAAAAAAATTATGTCTTTTACCTAAACTGGTCATCTTCAAATAAGCCTGTAACACATTGGTTAGTAGGGGGACTGCTACACAGTAGCTGTTGATCACCTTCATCACTTTGTTGTCTGGGCCTATCTGTATCAGCATAGTTTGACTGGCCAAACAGTCTTGAGACCTGGGCTAGGATAAAGTGACGAGTACAGGTAATAATCACTTTTAGTAAAAAATAATAACTATACAGCAACTGTCTGTATCACATAATCAATGACAATGGGGCATGTTAGTGTACAGATCCGGTTTTGACAATTGTTTGGTTTAATTTTTCCACATTCTTCATTTTGGCTGCATCTCAGGCTATAATTTAGCTGTAAATGTTGCAGAAACCTACTCTCCACTGGGTGCCTTGGTGTATGTGAACATGGCAGATTTTTGGCACTCTGTGCTGCACAAAAAATTAAATAGGACTGAACATTCCATGGTTTATTAACTTGGTTAAAGTTAATACAGTAACAAATATATCAGTCATTCGTTTAGTGAAATAACGTATTTTCTGGTTGCACTGGTTGTTTGATTGATCTGACAAATATTAACACCACAAACGTGTTGATTTCAAGCTGGTCGGCCACATCCCACAGCGGGTCTGCTAGTGGCCACCCATTCGAAGCCTTTGTGTCCAAATAACAAGTGTACCAAGCTAGCTTGTGTCAGATTTCATTGGAATGGTTTGCTTCTGTCTGGTTTGGCCAGCTGACCAACCCTGCTTCAAAGTGGAGTTAAGACTGCCTGCCTATTAGCATACAGAGACCTGAACTCTGCACCTTCACTTCCAGACAATAGCCTGCTTTTACAGATCACTTTTACCGCCTACAGCAGTTTGTCATATATTTTATTATGTTCTATGTGAAGCTGACAAACCCCAAATAAATTTAATGTGGAATAAATGTTTAAACTTTAATTTGACCCTTTCTAATGTAATGTCCCCAGGAGTTTAACTGTGAACATGGACACCTTGTTTGTTTTAACTGGTTGCAGAAATCTAACCTTTTCCCTACTTTTTCTGCTTCTTTTGTAGTTTCTTCTTGCATTACCACATACAAGAAAACCCCTCCACCAGTGCCACCCCGGACCTCCACCTGCTCCACAGCCTCCAAGCCTTACATCTCCATCACAGCCCAGAGCAGCACAGAGTCTGCACAGGTACAAAGATTCTAATGTTAATGCCCGTGTAGTTACAGAGTATCAGAATGTCCATCTGTTAAATATTGTACTGTTTAGGAAAGTAAAGGGTGAAACTTTATCCAGAGGGCTCATTAACATGCAGCACATGTGGAAGAACACACTTTGTAATGAGGTGAGTTACACATGTTTGACTGAATGCCACCCACACAGATGCCTCTGTACCTCCCTCTTCCTCTATGGTGCCACCATTCAGGATTGCCCATTGACAGATCTCCCCCAACTGTTCCATCCTGTCATTTACTGCCTCAGCTGCCAGTCTACCCATTCACGCTGTTGTGACAGACAACATCTAGATCTGTCACCAATACACAGATCTGTAAAGTGGTGCTCAATGTGAGATCCTTAGTTAGCAAAACATTCCTGGTTAATTTGTGGCAGTAAATTTGACTAATTTGTTTTGCTGCTCTCTATGCTGACCATATAGCCATGGTGATTTTTCAACTTTGGAATGTCTAGCTATTGTTGTTAAACCTGTATCTCCTACTTTGCAAACAGTCTATCACCTAGTACAAAAAATTATTTACAAATGAATTTACTGAGCTACAAAATCTGAGCAAAAATCTGACTGACTGCATTGTCATCTCTGGCGAATTCAATTCACTTCTCTATCTTTTTAGCATGACCTCCGTACGAAGACATCAGCATCATATTTAGTAACTGATAAATTACAGTAAAAATAATTTTCTTTTCTCCTCTTTTCAGGTAAATGTTATTAGCATCTGAAATAATACTGAAACCACTGTTTACTCTCTCATTCTCCATCACATCAGTCTACCATCCTGGCTACTTTGAGCAATTTTTCACCTGTTAACTCTGTGATCTTGTGGACAAAGTCCATCAGCCTTAATCTTCCACCAGTTCTCTCGACCATATTAGCACAAAACTGTTTAAATGTATCCTTCAATGCTCATCAGATGATCCCCTGCATATCATTATTGGCTCACTACAAGTGGTATTTCATCTACTTTTCTCAAGCATGCTGTTGTCATCCTAGTTCTGAAAAAAGTAATCTTGACCCATCCATGACTAGCAAATATAGACCAATTTCCAAACTTCCTGTTATTAGTAGGTCAGAAGTTCAATTCCCAGTCTTCCCATCTGCATTCCAAAGTGTCCTTGGGCAAGATGCTGAACCCCAAATTGCCCCATAGAACAACAATGAAAGTGCTACTCTAGATGCACTCTATGTATGAATGTGTGTGTGTGAATGGGTGAATGGCAAACTGTAGTGTAAAGCGCTTTGAGTGATCTTCAAGACTAGAAAAGCACTATATAAATACAACCATTTACCATTTATCTTATTGTCGAAAATGATGCAAAAACCTCTCTATTCTTCCACTTCCACTTCCACTTGAGGGCCACTTTCAACACTGTTAATCACAACATTTAACTGAACAGACTTGAAAACCATATTGGCGTATCTGGATCAGTTTTTCAATGTTTCAAGTTTCTCAACATAATTAAAAGGAAATACATTCTCCTTAGCCCAAAGTACATTTTTTGTGGTGTTCCACATTGGTCAGTGCTTGACTGAATTTACGCTGAGCTTCATTTGTGCTTTTCACCTATTTATCTTATGACCTAGTTTGGAAGTTGCATATTATATGGCATGGAATAAATTTCTTCAATTTATTGGAATATTATTTGTATTTTTTAATCTTGCCATCTTGCATTGATTAGGTTAGCATTTCTAAGTAAGGTTTTAATTGTGTGCACATGCATTCAGTTTCAAAAACGAACTTAAATTTTACTTAAAAATGTAATTTATTCACAATGTTTGAAAGCATGTATTTTTTCATAATACTTGAGCAGTTTTTTATGAGATACTTTTTTACTCTTACTTAAGTAGTTATTTTTAATACTTTTACCTCTACTTGGTCACCGACCCAAACCTTCATATTATTTAGAACATTTTGTCTGAACCTGAGAGAGAGAGACTATGGAAGGGAACTATAGGAGGGGGGAGCAGAGGGACAGAGATGAGCAAGAAAATGTGCAAACTGTTCTGCAGTTTAAGAACACATTATGAATATGACTTGAAGAACTTTCTAAGAGGGATAGTTCACCAAAAAATAAAATTCCACTCATTATCTACTCACCACTATGCCTATGGAGGGGTGGGTGAAGTGTTTGAGTCCACAAGTTTTGAGTTTTAGGGGTAAACAGGGTTTGCAGCCAAATCCAATACAATTGAAGAAACTGGGTTACGTTTGAAAAATTGATCACCAGTTTCTTCAATTGTATTGGATTTGGCTGCAACCCTGTTTACCCCTGAGACTCCCAAAGTGTTTGGAGCGCCCCTGAACCATAGACTGTGTACCCCGAACACTGGTTTCTCAAATATTTCCACTGAACTTACTTAATTTGCCTCCGGGGATGAATAAAGTAAACTATCTATCTATCTGACCATATTTATTTATATTTTATACAACACACTTTATTGTGAAATTTTAAACACATAAATACTTAAATAATTTATCATAGTTAATGTTAAAATTCCCATTTATTGTAAGGTTGATCTGTTATTTCAAAGAGCTCAATTTGTGACTTAAAGTTCAACATTGGAATTAAATTCGATCTCTTAATATCCTCTTGTATTTCTTCTGACTTAACGGCCTAACATTTAAGGCACATAAATGTGTTAAATCTTTTGGGATGTTTACTCCTAGTTACTTTTAGATTTTTTTAAAATTAGATTCCAGTTCAGTTGAATGTCAGAGCTTATGGTCTGGCTAGGCTTATAGTCAAAACATAATTCTTGAAGGATCAAATGTTCATGATACTATGGCATGATAATAGTCATTTTAACACCTGTCTTTGAAAGCAATGTTCTTTTTTTCTAAAACCAACCAGGATGCATACATGGAAGAGGAGGCACCCAGAGGTGACATGACCATCCAATCAGGGCTCAGTAATTCAACAGAAAGTATTGACAGCATGAAGGCCTTGACAGCTGCAATAGAAGCTGCTAATGCACAGGTTTGTTTTTAATTTGCTTAACCAGTCTTACTTCCCAATAATGGGAAGCCATTATTTGTACAAATACATTGTATTTGTTTTCTGACTCTTGTATTCAAAGTGTACTTAAATTTCTGTCTTTATAATTAATGCGCAGGTCCACGGACCAGCCAGTCAGCATGTGAATAACAGCACCATGACAGTCAGCCCCCCCACCTCCTCAGTTCTAAGCAGGGGGCCTTTTGAGCAGCGGGATCAATACAGGAAAGAAGCACTCAGGAAGGGCAAATGTCTCTCCATAGGCATCCAGGTATTCATGAGACAACAGTGGAGGAGCTACAAAATAAAGATAGAAAAACACAAAATCTGTGTTATAAAATACTGTGCTTATATTTGTATCATTTGTCTTGACTAAGAATGTATCCTGCCTTTCCCCTCTAGGTGGATGAACCAGGAGAGGTTACAGATCCAGAGGACCCATCTAAGTTCACCTCTGTGGGGATACAAGTGGAAGATGATAGGGGGTGAGGCACACATTTAGCATTTTCCTTCTGTGTTGACTGTGTGTGCTTTTGTGTATGTCCTTTTGAATATGTTGTGTTATTTTGAACCCTATACTTATTCTTTGTTAAATCCTCTTTTTGATTGAGCTACCACCTCGCCCATGTCACTTTTTGTCAACAGTCTTGAGCCAGGCTGTGACACCAGACAAAAATGTTTGCCCCTCATGAGATAGAAATTTCCAATTTGGAAACCATACCAGAAGCAAATGAATCCCTGGAAGATGCAAACAATACATCTTCCAGGGATACTAAAATGCTCAAATCTATAAGGTGTTGAGTGGAAAACAAGAGCCTAGTGCCAGTGGTAATATCAATGGTTACAAGATGATTGGAAATTATTATTACTGCTGAGAAATATGTGCAAGTAGTGACAAATAAATAATCGTATAAATTCTTGTTTTTTGGGATCTTTTTCTAAATTCTGTAAACGTTGTATTGTTGTATTTACTCTTTGTGTTCTTCTGGTTGATAGATATCGTCGGTTTCAACGCTCAAACAGTGTTACAGCAGCTGTGCAGGTAAGCCTCCCGTCCAGTTGTTCCATTACAGACCTGACACTGAGCTAATGAGTAAGATGCCATTTCTTGCTCATGTGCATGGTGGAAGACATGATGAATTGCACTATCAATTCCTGTGTCCACTACTTGGCACTGGAGAGCATGCACCTAACATGCATTTTGTTGATATGGATAACATGTAGACCAGACATTGAAAATGTCATGCACATGGAATGATAATTTTGACATGAGGCGTACTTTCTGTTCCGGTAGGTGGCACTGGCCACAGACAGGTGACTGAATATTGGCATGTAATTGACTTCAGGTAGGGACTCTTTTTGAACATATGGAATTTGGAGCAGATTGGACAATGTATGCTTGAGTTACAACTTCCTGTTCTGTGGTTTGCAGTAGCGCCATTACCAGTACCGCCAATGTTTCAATGGAACTCACAATTTAAAAAAAATAGAATCATCAATATATTGGGGGCTGCGCTATTAATCATAATAAAACCATGATCTTGTTTCAAAACCATATTTCTACATGACAACAATAGTGCTTTTAATTAGGGGCCTCATCTGCAACAATAAAGGCACCTCTACTTTCTCCTCCAACCACTGACGATGTGGCGTTACCCAAAATGATCTCGAGTAGCAGAGAACCAGCAGAGAAGTAGTGCAAGTGAGAAATAAAACACAGATGTTTGAGTTGAGGAAAAAAATGAAATCAGAAGAAAACACTGCTGACTGCAGTAAGAATCACTACTAAAACCTGGAATGAACATTCTTCCTGAATGTGTCTCCTGTGCACACTTGGCATAAACCCATACCTTGTTTGTGTTCGCTAAAACCAAATTATGTTTTAACCTTTTATGAGTATTTGATGTGTCCAATGACAATGTGTGTGTGTGTGTGTTGGACAAGAGAGACAAGTGGTGGTCACTGCCGGTTGCTACTAACAATTTAACATATGGACATTGACAAGACTAAAAGAACGTATATATTAGAGTTCAATGGAAGAAGATGAAAGTTAATACCACATACATTGTAAGCCTTGTTTTGCCATTGAAGCACCACCCCCCAGCGTAAATCTCAAATTTATATAATCACCTTAAAGGTCATCACAAACTGCAATATGAGGCAGCTGTAAAGCCCATGAAAACATAATGGGAAAGTGTCGCTCCACAACATGGACATTAATAATGGATCAAGAACAATAATGTTTCAGTCAGGCCCACTTTCATCAAAATTAACTGAATTTCAATGATTGCTGTAAGTTATATTTGACTATATGGCTCTTTTATGGGACCTCCCTGTCCTTTCACGTGCATACATGGAAAGCCTTATGTTGGGAGAACATACCTGAGGCAGAGAGCAGCAGCTTAAAGAATTGGGCACAGAATAAAGCAGGCTGACAGCCCACAACACATGACATCAGTTAGATTCAGTATGAGAAGGACGTGCTGGGGTGGAGGTGGGTTGTGAAGTGGCTTGCTATGGAAATGTTATCCCCTGGAAAAATGGTGTATTCTCAAGGGGAATTTTTACTCCAATGAGGAAAATACCATTGGGTTTCCTAGGTGTGTGAGTGGAGACTCGCAATCAATCATCAGATCATCAGATTAAGACCTCCATGGACATTCAATTGTCAAATCATAATATTATCTCAAGGTACAATGTATGAATGTGTGCCTGAATGGGTTAATGTAAACCCACTGTTTCCCCTAGGATGAAGTTGTAGCAGCGGAGGTAAAGCGGGTGTGCTATAGTTTGACCTTTCTTACCTTCCTTGACGCAAAGTCATCAATCATTTCATTCTGCCCAGCAATTGCATGGTTAATACTAATCACAATAAAGTCACTAATGTGTTCCTGTGACATGGTGGACCTCAGGTAGGACTTGATGGGCTTCAACTTGGAAGAGCTCCTTTCTGCTTCAGCTACGGTCGTTTTTTTTGTATTTCTCTTAATGAGTTCATGAAAAAATGTAACAATTCGTGAGTAAAACTATACATTCATAGTACAATTAAAGAACTGTGGTTTATTTGGAAGCATTTCGCACTGTATGTGAATACAGACCATATAACATTTATCATGTAGTGAGGGCCCTGAGGCAAGTCCCGTGATGCGGTGTGGAATTTGAAGTCCCACAACAGTTAAGGCCTCTGTATCAAACGTTTCCTTCAGGAATACCTACACAAAAGTGTTTCATCAATTTTTTCAGGAAAGCTGGTTATTTGGATGTTGTTTCGTCTCAATTAATTTTTAGGATCAACCATCTTAAGTTTGAGAGCTTTGTTCTTTCTTTGGACAGGGCTTTACAGGTGGACTTGAGGGTTGCCAGGCTGGTCTCCATGTTGTTGAGTGTTTCCAGTTGTTGAATTGCCTGGTCATGCTGGTCAATAGTCAGAGATATATAAATAATATATATATAATGAATTTCGCCACTGCAAAATGTATGTAGTGGAAACCCTGATATTTACGACATTCATGAGATAAGACAGTGTATTCATTATAGAAAAAACAACATTTCCTCATCATAGCTGTCAATAGAAAACCAAATATGGTCCCAATTACATTTCTTACCAAATCTTTTACCCTTGCAGTTTTTATTTGCATATGATGTAATTGTTATGAGACTGGTATTACTTGAAGAACCATTTGTTTGCTCATTCAGTAAGTCATTAATATGTGTTTTAATCCATCCAGGCAGATCTGGACATGCCCGACTTGCTGGACACTCCCTTGGACTCCTCAGACATTGATTTAGATGTCCTGTCATTGGGTGCCATCTCTCGACAATTATCCCGTGATGCTGCCACGTCCACCGTCAGCATCCAGGGCTCAGGGAATCACTACCATGCCTGTGCCTCCGACGACTACGAGGATGTGGGATTCGACCCGTCCATCCTCCCCCCTCCAGACCCTTGGATAGACAGTGTAATAGATGACCCACTTGATGTGAACTTCAACAGCGCGACGATCTTGGAGGTATGTGGGGTCTACTTCAAAGAATTATAATAATAGGTCCGTGATCATTCATTACAGCATAAATATACATCACTACATAAAATTGGTACACAAAGCAACTACAGTAAATTAACATTTCCCATACTTGAATTGATTTAAGCTGTTGCTAATGCTGCACCAATAAATTAGTTATTTTAATGAATAAACAATTATCTGTAATGCAAAAGTTGTTACAGTGATAGGTCAAAGGAGAATCAAGTATAACTAGTAGTAGTAGTAGTAGTAACTATTTAGTCTCTTTCAGGGCAAGACAAGGTAAGTTTATTTGCATAGGTCATATGAATATCATATATTTATATATATACACACACTTGCATACCCTTTTATTTTATTCAAATCATATTGTATACTTTTTGTATTCTATTGCTTTTTTATTCTCTTGTCTACCTCATTCTGACTACCTGCTGCTGTAACATGTCAATTTCCCTGACGTGGGCTCAATAAAGTTTTAGTTCATCTTATCTATTCTTCAGTGATGACACTGGAAAATAGGTCAGTGTTAATGAAGAACGAATTTCTATCTATTTCTTTCTTCTCTAACCCACTAATGCAGATTTTACATAGATTCTAACTGTCCCCACTGTTGTCTGATCTGAATTTGTTCTTAGAACAGAATCCTTTAACATTTACCTTTACACTTACACACACTAGACAAATGGCATGCATTAAAAAATTATAATTTGTGTTGCTTTCTTCAATTATATATATTATATATTATAATATAGGATTTAAATTTGCTTAATATTGTATCATTATAATATTAACCTATTCTAATTAGGAATATCTGGCACATGCTTTCAACAAAAGATAATGGATTCATCGATATAAGACCTCATGTTTCAAGAATTCTGCAGTTTAAGAGCACATCATGAATCCGACCAATTTTATTAGGAACATTCTTCAGAGCAAATTTAAGAGGAATTTAAGAAGATATTTTTGAATGAGGCCCATTGTTTTGAGTTTTCAGTGAGGCAACACTTGGTTCCAAATCAGTGATGTAGCATTACAGCAGGAATATTTATCACATCACAGCATCTATATAGTTTATGTCCTATAACTGTGACACTGCAGTTTATAAAAGCTGCACAAACATACAGTACATTATGTTTTATGAAATTTAACTCATCAGTCATTCCAGGAATTCTGACCTTGCTAATTAATATGTATTGAATTGTAATATATAATATAAGTATAAAATTATGCTTTGATTAATTATTATGTGTGTAAAAATTGCCAGTGCAGGTGAGTCTCTGCATGTTCTGAAAGTCTGGATGTCTGACTGGCAGGTGGTGCAGCGTTCAGTGTGTCACAGAGATGGACGCTGGTTTCTAAAGCTGCTTCAGGCTGAGACAGACCGCATGGAGGGCTGGTGCCACCAGATGGAGCTCGACCAACGCGAAAATGACCTGCCTGAAGATAGTATGTCTTTATGTGTGTGTTCATCATGTCTAGGTTACAAGTATTTGTGTTACTATGAAAGATATTACACGCAATCAAATCTGACATATGTAGTCCTATAGGTTTGTTTTGTGCCTTAATACATACATTTATACATTTAGCAATAACAATGTAATTTAAATTAATCCGGCACTTCTAATATAGTGACTGGTTCCTGTTGGCGGTTAAATGTAGGTAACGTAGAAGAGACAAAAGGAAAAGCTGGAGATTTTATAGGAAATGATAAATAGATAGTATTAGGTATGGTACTGGGAAACAAAAGTGAAAGTTTGGTCTTATTGCCAAGAGTAAAGCATAACAGTAAAAAGTGGAGAACAGCCAAACATTGAATTGGACAACATGTTTCACTCATTATCATTAATGGTGGTGTATAAGAGAGAATACAATGCAGCAGCTCATAACAGGTCAAATGGGGTCAAAAACAAACATATCTTTGTAAGATGTACAGCTGCTTTAATTGTCATGGAATAGTAAGACATTTAGATCGTAGTCTCCTTTCTGTTTAACTAAACTGTTAGCAGGCAACATAACTGCAACCAAATTGAATTTACCATTAACATGACTTGAAATATGTTAATTTAAAATATACTGATATATTAATGTAGATAATGTTCATGTTTAATACATGTATGTATGAAAATCATTACTTATTTATTAAAATCTGCAAATTATTCATTATTAGAAAGACATACTGTGTCCTTATGCAGGACAACAAAATGTGATTATCAATCAATCAGTCATTCAGTCAAATTGTATTAGTTTAGCCCATATCCAATTGGCCTCCTAGGGTTTAAAATGGTAAGTTATACTTTTTCTCAAACACAGATTAATGGACTGATAGTGCAGTCTCTTTATAAACTTTGTCTTTGCTTGTAGTCCTTGGGAAGATGAGGAGTGCAGTGGGAAGCGCTCAGCTACTGATGTCTCAGAAGTTCCAGCAGTTCAGGGAACTGTGTGAGGAGAACCTGGTGAGTCACAAACACTTTTACTCCTACTGAATACACACAGTCATACATTTTCATTGATTTCTTGATTCTCCGTAACTGAAAATGATTTAAAGCAATAAACGTGTACCATTTTTGTGTTTGTGAAGAATGCATGACATGTGAGGGACAATAACAATTAACACTCAAACAGTGTCAAGAGATTGTTTATCCTAAACAAAACCATGTTTTAAATTTTAAATTTAATTCAATTTTATTTGTATAGCGCCAAATAATAATATACATTATCTCAAGGCACTTTACATAGAGACGCTCCTATCCTCTTGGTGTAGGCAGCCTCTTTGTAACACTGCAATGAGCAAACACTTTGGCAACTGTGGAGAGGAAAAATGAGTGTAAGAGAGACTATGGGTGGGATGTAGTAAAATAAATAAATGTGGGGGTAGAGAGAAGGGGAGAAGTGCTCAGTGCATGATGGGAGTTCCCCCAGCAGTCTAGACCTATAGCAGCATAACTAAGGGATGGTTCAGGACTCACCTGATCCAGAACTAACTATAGGCTTTATCAAAAAGGAACGTTTTAAGTTTAACTTTAAATGCAGAGATGGTGTCTGCTTCCTGAACCCAGAGTGGGAGCTGGTTCCACAGGAGAGGAGCCTGGTAGCTGAATGCTCTACCTCCTGTTCTACTCTTACAGACTCTTGGAACCACAAGAGAGCCTGTGTTTTATGAACAAAGTGATCTATTTGGATAGTAGTGTTATGAGCTCTTTGATATATGAAGGGGCTTGATTGTTAAGGGCTCTATATGTGAGGAGCAGGATCTTGAATTTGATTCTGAATTTTACAGGGAGTTAATGTAGAGAAGCTAAGAAATGAGTAATATGATCTCTCCTTCTAGTTCCTGTCAGCACTCCTGCTGCAGCATTTTGGACCAACGGGAGACTTTTTACAGTCTTCCTGTGACATCCTGATAATAAAGAGTTACAGTAATCTAGTCTAGAGGTAACAAATGTGTGGACTAGTTTCTCAGCATTCTCCTGAGACAGGGGGTCATTATTATTTTCATAATATTGCACACGTGAAAGAAAGCTATCCTAGAGACCTGTTTTGATATGTGTGTCAAATTACATTTCCACAGTGGAGCTGGGGGACAAACTACCATCCAAGGTGATGATCTGGTCAGACAGTGTTGACAGACATTAGCTCCACTATCCTCCAATCCAGACCTGCCACCCTCAGTTTGATATAAAGAAAATCATAATATGGAAAAAAAAAAGAATTAAAAATTCACAATTATTCACAAATTCACAACTTAATTACTACTTTGAAAAGAGCAGGACTACTGTCTCTGGGGTTGTCAAAGATGGAGGAAATTCTGGAAAACTCAATCAAATTCAATCAAATTTTAAATGATACACCATAACTGGAACAACACACTTATACTTATATAAGTGAAATAAGGGGGAAATCTTCTTGAGAACATGGGAACCTCTTATGGACCTCTGACCATTCATCTAACCTGATTAGATGTACGTTGATTCAATGAGACAGACTTCCACTGTGACAACCATACTATACTTACTAATACCATTATTTTTTTACACCCAATTCCCAGAGGGTTTCATTAGAGGCAAGGGCGGTGTAATCCAGAGTAGCTATACCATTGTGAAATGCATCTCTGAAGTGTTGAGGTCCAAATAACAGAACTTTTAAAAGAAAATTGCAGGTCATCTGGATGTTTATGTCCTTAAAACATGCATGATGTTTAGTTAGCTGATATTGGGCCGTGCACAGAACCCTTGTTTTAGTGTGCACAGATGACTCATCATTAAAAAAAGGCACTGCCTTTTAAACCTGAGGATCAATCAGCTAACAGCTCTCTCCTGTGCCGATTGATCCTCTGTGGCGCAGGTGAAGGTTCTCTCCCAGCCCCCTCACCTCCACAAACATCAATCTTAGATATTAGAATTTCTAATACACCAGCTTAAGGCAGTTCCTTTAATGCCAGTTAACTGTTCCAGTGTCTTGGTAGGATGTGGTAATCAATAGAGCATGGAGATCTAGCAAGACAAGGACAAAGACAAACTCTTTTCTAAAGCAATAAGAAGTTAATTTGTGACATTTGCTGAAGATGTCTCTGTGCTGTGATGAGTTTTAAAACCTGACCCAAAGACAAACTTTACATCATTGGAGTATCACTGGAGAACGTCCCACAGATGATCAGCTGTGTGACTTTATCAAGGACTTTATCTTTAGTATTACTTAATCTCATATGTGCCTTATGTTTTTATTTATTTTCAAATTAATTTTCATTTGTTTGTTTAATAACTTTCTATCAACTTAATCAAAGATCCAATTCAATAAGAAAAATGTATATTGGACCAAATCATAACATACATTATCTCAAGTCACTTGAGGTCAAGACCTTACAATATTATAGAGAAGCTCAACAACCTTGGAGAAAAACCCCTCATCTATAATTGTAAAAAAAAACCTCTAGCTGAGCGAGACCCAGTGTGGGCGGCCAACTGCCTCGACGGTTGAGGGTGGGCAGAGAAAGATGGAAGAGACAGGAGAGATGGGTGAAAAAGAGGTGAGAGAAGAGAGGGAGGGGGGAGTCTGGGAACAGTTGTATAACTGTCATGTTTAAGCTCTGTCAGAGTGATATTTATAGTAGAAATACTGTTATTAATAATAGAAGCTAGTGCCAGAGGAAAGGGCCTGCAGACAAGGCCTCAACCCTGAACTGCTGGGACCACGGGCAGCACTGCATGAAGCTGCCAACTCCTCTGTGAGAGATCATGTAGATCAAAATTATATTCTGTTAATTTACTTTCAAATATTCATTAATTAACTTGCACATTTAGTCTTGGATTTGTTGCTGTTAGCGTTATCACTGAACATTCCACCCTATCATTTTATCTACTGCTATAAGCCAAATTACCACCTTTTCTTTTCTATTGAACCATTTGCATTTTTCCTGCATTATCATCATTGCTGTTATTATCTTCATAGTAGATATTTGTCAATAATTCTCATTTTTTTATACTAATCATTGCCTTTGGGTTCCTTTGAAATAGAGAACTGAGATCCATTGATTGATGGAAAAGGTGTCCCTTTTCCAGGAAATGCAAATCTCAGAATGGCAGCTAACTGACTCAGGTTTTGAGTTTTTGGGGGGTTATAGGCCTATCTCTACACTTCCTGAACTTTATCCAATAAGCTGGTGCTGCTAAATGGCTTACCAGCCATGGAAACTCCAGTATGACCATCTGATCTCTGTAAAGAACTTATCAGAATAAAGGGCCTGAAAATCATCTGGGAAACTTTGTGACTGAGATTGTTAAAAGAGCGTTTCAACATATGCTCATGTGAATGATGGGCTCCAGTGGTGGTATATGTGTTGGTATTCTGTAAGCTTTGGTGCGTTGCCTGGACAATAATCATGGTGGTGCCTTGACACGCCATTGATCAGAATTTAAAGCTAGAAATGCTGGGTCTCTGGTCCATCTTGCAAGCTTTGCAGGAAATGTGGACAACTAGGTGCCAACAGATTTCTGACTTTAAACAAGCCTGTAATGGAATCTAGCCAGAACACTGTTTTGTCAGTAAGAATTAAGAACTCTTTGTCTGAGCCAGCTGAGCTCTGTTCACGGCAGCAGACAGTTCCAGAAAAGCCATAACATATTAAATTTGAGTCCCTCCGTCTTATCATCCATCTGTAAGTAAGCTACAGAACCGTACAAATCTTTCATAGGCATTGTAAAAAAAAGTAGGCAAGAGCAATATGTCAGAAAGAAGATTGAGGTTTGTAAGAGAACTGTTAAGAATGGTATATCCATGGGGGTTTTCCAAATTACAATTTGGGAAAGTGGGATCTGAAGGCGAGGACGCACTGAAGGTCTGGCTGAGATTCTGGAGGTACCAAGAATGAGGTGCTGGGGTAACTGAGGAGCAGCCACTTGGAATAGTAGAGGGCCTGTAGCATAAGGGGGGCCCTTAGTGGAGTAGATGTTGCCCAGAGAGCTACGAGGTAGTATTTCACTTCTGAGTGCTTTAGTTTGTCCCACAGAAGTGCAGCCTGTATATTAACATTTTGCAAGATCCTTGTTCAAAAAATGGAGATTATGGTTGAAGAAAACCAAATCCATTTTTCCAAGGAATTTTCAAGAAAGACAGGAAGAAAGGTTTTCAGAGATGGTGGGCCTACGATTTGTGCCTTAGCCAAGCAGAACATAATGTGTATGTGTTGAAAGCACTGGAGAAATAACATGACAGAAAATAAATGATCACAGTGCTGCCAGGCTTCTTTGGGACACAACTGTGTGTCATCTGTGGCAATCTCCCCTGCATCAGGCTCATGTTGAAGATATGCCCTACAATCCTGAACAGCTGATCTGTACAGGACTGAAGGAGCCTGGAACTGATGCTAACTGGACCTCTAGCCTTTATTATCTCTCTGAACTCCTTCCTCACCTGTGTTCTTATGTGGAAGAGATTGGAGCAGGGGGGATGAGCACTTGATAGTGTGGGTGGGGTTATGGAGCTAATGCCAAAATGATGGGGGTAACCATTATGATCCACGCCATAGCTGCTCTCTTCTCCCCTATCTCATTCCCCCTGGCTCCCTCTCTGCGTGTGTGTGTGTATGTGATCAGCCGGGGGCGTGTTCCTTCCTCCTCGGCCTGCTCGACACAACTGCAGGGCATCCGAGGTCACTCTGCTGATCCCCGAGTCTGCTTTTGGGTTCACTTATATACTAAATCTTAACACCATGCCTCTTAGTTTAGGTGTTGCCCTATAGGTTGAAAGCCAAAATTTTGAATCTTTTTTTAAAAAATGTGCAACACCTTTTGAGCTGCTCTGTAAAAAAAATGACATAATGTTTGAAATAATTTACTCCTTCTACCTTCTCATTCTTTTCTGTTGTCACAGAACCCTAAAGCCCACCCTCGTCCTGTGGCTTCAGACCTGGCTGGTTTTTGGGATATGCTTCAGCTGTCAATTGAGAACATAAGCCTGAAGTTTGATGAGCTTCACCAGCTCAGAGCCAACAACTGGAGACCTCTGGATCCCCCTGAGAGAAAGGTACACTCACAGAAGCTCTTAGTTCACCACCAGGCTGACTGCTTGATCATCTGAATGGGAGTTTTACATTGTGTCTGCAAAGGTTTTCAGATCATGGTTTCATCAAGATTTATGTGTACATAGCTTCCGTCTTGTTTGTGTTCCTTGTAGATGTTTCACCTTTCATCCAAAACTCATTTTCAGGTATACTGCACCTGACAAGTTGGATGTTTCAGGTTTGTAACCTGTGGGTCTTTTACATTTAGCCTAAAAAACTGACATTTAGTAAATTATGCAGTTTCAAGTCGAATGTGAGTAGATAATAAGTGAATTTTCTTTTTTTGAAGAACTATCCCCTTAAATACCTCAAACCTCCCACTGAAGAAGCCTCTTGGGTGAAAAGTAAAATGTCTTCAAGAAACACAAGCAAGTCAATTTACCCATGCACACAAGTACCTTTCCTGAAATGTCACTACATTTTTATTTTTAGGACTAATGAATGTCTCATTTGCCAACAAAAAAACTTTTATTTCAGCATACCTCTATTATTCTATTCCATCGGAAAAAAAATTCTTCCAAAATCTAATTTACACAAAAACTAAAATAGTCTTTCTCGTTACCTCTGCTCAAAACGATCACAATGCTTTACAGTATATTCAGTGAGCCAATACACACATACTATTCAGGCTCAGCAGAAACCAGCTGATCATACCTTTAGCTAAGAGTAAAATACAGTGTGTACTTACGCATTACATTTTTAATATATTCTTAAAAAAAAAAACATCTGAAAAAAAACATCTTCCGAAAACAAAATTTTCATTTTCTCATTTGCCCTGTTACTTTCCTGAAATCCAAAAATGAGTTTCAATCATGTCAGCTATGATTTTGTAGGAATATGAAAGCTATAAATGTTACAGCTACACAGGTGAACCCAACACCTAGATACAGGAGAGGCAGGAGACTGGAGTTAGAATCAATAGAGGTTTATTTACAGTTCTTGAACGAATATGAGCAGAGGTGACCTGGGCAATGTGAAACTGAGCTGGTCGCTGGTGGAGCTGAGCTGTTGGAGAGTGGCTGATGATGACTTTGATGCTGGTGGCTTGTAGAGCTTAACAGTAAGCTGGCAAACAGATGGGGAGAAGGCTGCAGAGCAGGAAGGGCAAGGCGATGGCTTGAGAGCAGAGTCTGGAATGGAGTAGACAGAAATGCAGAACAGTAAAATGCTAGTTAAAGCAGGAAAACTGGCAAAAAGCAGAAACTAGTAAAAGCTGGCACACAGACTGACTGATCAGGCACTATGATCCAGCCGAACACTGAAGTGCCAAAAATGTAACCCTGCATCACTGGCAGACTCGCCACCATTTTTCCATATTTTAATTGAGTTGAAGGAATGAACAAGGACAAGTATTTCTATTCTTCGTTGCGGTTCTTTAAGAAAAAGTCATTGCTCTTCAACATCGATCAGCTCCAACTCCAACACATCAGCTTAATAACAATCACCTTTGTTCTGAAGTAAATAGAGATGACAGAGAATAAATAAGTGGACCAGACACTCAACATCAGCAGAGAAACTATACCACCACTAGCCTAAGTGCAGCGTGTCTGACACACACCTACGCACAACTATGAATGCTTAGCCACGTGTGTAGACTACATACGGTTCAGCTTCAACTCAAAAGCATGAATCTGCCTCAATCAGTCTATCCAACCTCTTCCTGTCAGCAGTTGAGATTCTGCTGCCCCAGCTGACCACACCAAACAAAATGGCTGATGCCAACAAAGAGTCATAAAAGGTCTATAGGAGCACCCCCTACATTTCAAAAGACCTGAGCAGATACAGTCTGCTCAGACCCTTCTTACAAAGTGCAGTTTACTATCTCAATCGTGAATAACACTGAATAGTGCTGAAGTTACAGGGGAAATCAAGGAGCATGATCATCATGGACTACCAAGAGGCAGAGATGATTGAAGAGAAGCATCCTACACAAGCGTGTAGTTCTCTTCACAGCGTCCGACTTATGTTCTCAACAAACTATACTGGGGGTGCACACACAGGGGATTGCAGCAGGGCTTTCAGGGTGCGGGAAGGTGCAGTTTACCGTTCAAACCTTTTAATGAACAGGTTCGGATGATTTGCCTTCTTCCCTTGGTCCCTTGTAGCCAGGGAGTCAGCTTTCTTGTGGCCAGAAATGGTTTTCAGGCCTCTACAGAAACCACTGACGCTGCTCTGCTGCAGCTGGTCCTCCATCTTCTTCATGTAGCTGGTCTTCCAGCTCCTTTTGTACGGCCTACAGCTCCTCCTTGTTTTCTGGCCAAAAGCCCTATTTTTTCCCTTTAGGAGGGCCATTATATCAGGATTAAACCACAGTTTGTTTTTGGGGAAAAAAGTACAGTTCTGGTGGTTTTCCACACAGAAGTTAATGTATTCTGTGATGCAGTGTGTGAGGATGTCGATGTCTTCCCCATGACCTTTGTACAGCAGCTGCCTTGCTTCACTGGCAAGCATGGGTCCAGGTCCAGTATTTCATTTTCTCTTGTGTGGCATGTGATTTACTGAGTGACCAACATCATCAGAGATGAGGAGGAGAAGCTACGGGTGCTGTGTCTTGCAGCCTGCTCACCACAGAGTGAAGGGCATCACAGGCTGAATTAGCTGAGGAGGGAACATACACATAATTCCAGCGGTATATTGTAAGGTCATGCTTTTAACAGAGATGTAACCAGAGTGACACCCTCTCTCATTAGCAAACACTACCAGCTCTTTTACTTTACATTTATCTCTCTCCACTGCCAAAGTTAGCAGGAGAAAAAAGCTTGAAGTGAACGAAAGCTGCTGTAACAGGCTGGCACAAGGGAGGTTAATTTTTTTCCACACAAAATCAACCTGCCACAGTCATCCCCAGACTTTTATACAGGAGCTACACAGTTTGTAAAAATGATGATGATTGTGAGGCAATAGCAAATATGTTGAATGTTGCTGAATCTGTATATTTGAAGCAAAACGGTCACAATGATATCAACAATAGGCTACAAAAAAACTGCCAGCTCCATGGCCTCAGCTTTTTGTTGCAGGTGGATGATGTTAGTTTATGACATTTATCTGCTTCCCTGTTCTGTTGCTCTCTCTCAGCAGTGTGGGTTGTGATTTTGCATCATTGTGATTGTTGCCTCTGATGGCTTCCTCATTTGCTGTCATCATTGTCTTTTTCTTTCTTGTCTTTTTTTTGTTTACAGTGAAGGTGCTTGCAAACAGCCACGCATCAGTCAACATAACTGCAATACCAACACCAAAAAGGCCTTGACACCTCTGGGCCTCCGTAGATCCATCATGTCTGTCTCTCCATCCTTTCTTTCTTCCTTCCTTCCTTCCTTCCTTCCTTCCTTCCTTTTACCATTCCTTCTGTTGCCTGCTACTGTCTCAGCATGTGCATTATTTGTTTTCTGTGATTTGGCTGTCAGGGTCAAGAAAGCTGGACAGGAGAGATTGATACATTACAACTGTAAAATATCAAAAAGAAGGAAATTATGGGACAAAAAAAAACAATACCAGTAAAATAATGGGTATGCTAAGTAAGTCTAACTAATCGCCCAATATATGGGATACCTTTGTCTTTATGTGTTTATTGGACTGGCAGCTCAGCATATACTATTATTTAAATATCAGCAATAAATAAGCGAATATAATACATGAGGGAATACAGACTTTTACAGGAAACTGTTCACTCATTCTCTTGGCTCAGCTTTACCAGTTTAAATTGGTAAATTTATCTGAAAAAATACAGTTACCTGATACAATAATAACAATTATATTAGTTAACTGTCATTGCTGGACAATCCTGATTTTTCTACATTAAATTTATGTGCATTTTCACAATCATTAATGATTTTATCAGACAGTGTCCTTTTAATATAATTACATTTTTATGTCTTGTGGTTTTAAGTCTACTCCATAGGAAATGGAGTGTACTTGTTATAGGATATGTCTTGTTTATTACAACATTGGTCTCATATTCAGACTTTTGTCCATAATCTCAAAGCTGTACTTGCAAGATGATGGTCAAGGTCTACTACCATGGCAGCATATGTTACAGATAAGTCTGACAGTTCAAGAAACATGAGCTGTCAGACAGACTCAGAAACATAAGGTATGAAATGAACAAACTTTTTCTGTCCATTCATCAAAGTTCAAAGACCAATTCCCTGCTTTAAATTTCTCCCACTTTACTTCCTGTAGTTTTATGAAACTGGAACCATTTTGGGTGCACATATGCTCCATTTGACCTTCAGATAATATGGTTTGAATGCTACACCTGTCAGATAATCTGACTGCTTGTGTTTCATGATACCTCCGACTTTGTTGAAGCCATGTGTTCTAGGATGTCAGCATTTACTTTGCTGAGTATAGTGCTGCCAAAAGACCCATAAACCTGAATTATGCTTTTTGCACTGTTAATTAAAAACTACAATGGGTGCAAAGACAAATTCTGGCACAAGACAGACTTGCATTTAATGAACTGAAATTCCCCACTATAATAATAAAATGAAAGCCTATACAGACCCATGTTACCCGCATGTGGCAATAATGTATAGTAGGCTGTGTACAGTTTTAGTTGTGTAGATAGATAATTGTACAGCAAAGTGTATATGTTGGAAAATGGAAACAGTGAATCCACACTTGTAGGGAATAGGTTAAAAATCCCAAAACACACGTCTGTCTTTTCCCTGAAATGTTCTGCCCTCCCTCCCCTACCATCCTCTCCCACTAGGAGAGGCGACTTCCACCTCCAGTACCAAAAAAGCCACCCAAGGGCCCCCACCACCACCCTCCTCTGGCCAGGGACCGCTCATTGGAGAGCTCAGAGAAACAGCGACAGGAGGCCAGGAAGCGCCTGATGGCAGCCAAAAGAGCTGCCTCTGTACGACAAAACTCAGCAACAGAGAGTGCCGACAGCATTGAGATCTACATTCCAGAAGCTCAGACAAGGCTATGAAGACATTTCCAGATACACACACTCACACACACACACACAGATATATAGTATGAATACATTATTCAGATATGCACAATTAATGCACTCTCAAGACAACCTTGCCATTTTTTCACTGATATCCCCCCACCCCCCACTCTTCCATCCTGTCCACAGATTTAAACAATTTACCACAAATGTGAAATCACAGCTGCATTCAGCTGGGCTCCCTGGGTCTGTGTCACTGCTAATCACAGCTAATCAATTCACCAGTACATCACTGCAGCAATGGCGTTAGAAGAATCATAGCATTTTTGAACAGCTGCAACATTGAATACAGAGCAACACAGAAACAACTGCATGACAGGCTTTTAACTTCGAAAACCAATTCCTCTCTCAAAGTGACCTAACTTCCAAACTGTGATGCATAAAGAGACAGCATGATGCAGAGGAGCAGCACATGTTTCTGTTCGCTGCTCTAGTGCTCTCTGCTCAGGGGGCTGAATGCAGTGAAGTTAGCCAACATGTATTAAAAACATCATGAACAATGTTGACAATATAAGACCCACCAGATCCTGGTCACTATCTATCAGTGGGTTGCCTCAAACCTCAAGAGCTCTTTGGTATAATCAGGGGCTCTAAAATCGGACTGAATACAGAGTGAGACTGTTAAGTCACCAACTTGGCTAATGTGAGTGAAAGATTGTGGTTGATTGGGATTAAGGTATTAGAAGGTGTCCATTTCCATTCATAGAATCCATTATGTTTAGAGTGGGAAGACAAAAAGAAGTCAGTTGTTAAGCAGACTCTGAAAGAGGCAGCCATGAGGAGGCTATGATGACTGACTTTTTTTTTTAACTCTGATTTCCAGTGTAGAACAGGAAGAAGCAGTTGGACATACTTAACCCTGTAGAGCATTGCTGCATGTGATGTTCTGCAGAGTGGTGGCTGTGTATTTTCAGCTTCACAGGTTTAGTAAAATCTGACAGGACTTGGTTTGACCTTTGGTCGATGTTGAATGTTGTTCTTTGGGTCTTATCGTATGTACAGAGTTGATGGACTATCCGACACAAACACACAGTAGTAAACACACGATCACAACCCTGTGTCATCTGACAACACCTCACATCCACCATGGTTCACACACTCTGAACAGATCAGTACTTAGTCCGGAGATATACTTACTGTTTAAACAAGCGTTGTGAACGTAGTTGTTCACACACTTACCGATGTACTACACGTGTTACCGGAGGATACCACTAGAGGTCAATCAGAGAAATCGGAAAATATAGAACTTCCATATTTGCATGATGTAAACAACAAACATGGCGACACACGAGGAGGTTACCATTTTGTTCATTCTGAGATCAGGGCACACGGAGAGACGGCGGTGCCATCATAGATGGTCTCTAAGGCCCTTAAATCAAGCACGGCGTGACAATGGCGTAATACTGCCGCTACACTGCCCTTAACGGTCAAGTGTATATCACATCTGGCGTATGTGTAGTGTTAATTTCTAAGGACGTGCACAACCGACGCTCCATATGGACGCAGGATACGCGAGGCAGCCATCATGCACACACATAGTTAACAGCAAGTATATCTCAGGCCTTAGAGGTCATTCTTTCAGGTCTTGCATTAACACATCAGGCCCTTTTAATATAAAAGCAGTTTCTTTCTCTTCCCTCCTAAAAAGAGAACGCCATGATCACTGTTTCTCTTTCAAATTTGGGTGTGTGGATAATACATTTTTTTAAAGGGTATAATTACTCTTCAGCAATATTGTGTGCAAGGAATACTGTGTGAGGCAGGGCTATTGATAGTCGGGAATTAGGAGTGCCTTTTTCCCGCTATTCAGCCAGGCTCCACTGCCCTCCATGGGACATGAACTTGTCCTGATAAACAAATTAAATCCATTTGAATCTTGTGTTATGATTCTGAGGGGGGTCTAACTTGACATCATTTGGGGCTCGAGATTTGAATGCCCCACTGATTCACATGTTTTCAGGCTTCGTAACCCCTAAAAAAAATACCTGTTTGAGATATTATGGCCTTTCTGTATTGGTAGCCACCCCAGAGAACCAAATGAAAAGTGGTATTTTCATCACAAGTCTCCATTAACAGAAAATCTGACAGTTGGCCTGATATTATTACTATACTCTTTTACATTGCTGTAATAGTTTTACTGGGAGGCATGCAAAAAACTGGTAATTGCGGGCAGCACCCAATATTAACTATCAGTGGAGATAGCAAAGCAGCTGTCTCACTAACTAAAATGTCAGTCATTAACCAAACAGATGCTGAGAACTCCATCACAGAACCAATGCATATTTGTGCATGGTTTAAAGAGATGTTACACATGTCACAATTTGTTGTAAAATATCAGTCATAAGTGTTTGTTTGACCAGGTCCTGTAAGGATTGAAAATGTTTGTTTTCTTCTTAGTCAGAGTCCTTTTTTCCTCTGAATGTTATTTGAAAGAGAGAGGACCACTGCTTGGCTAAAATGCCATAAGCATATTCAGTAATAATCAGCTTCTCCATCCAGAGAGGTTTTTCAAGTTGTCATGTATGTAAGGGTTTGTGTGACTCCGACTAAGTAGGAAAAATAATCAACTCCACTAAAATGTCCAGACACTATTTAAATGTCTGACATTTGAGTGACAGGGACAGAAATGACAATAATACTAATAATACAAATGCAATGTGAAACGTTCTTGTTTTGAGCACGGCACCAAAACTGTGCACAGAATTATTGTGTTTTGAGTTTTAAAGTGTAGGTTTAAGCTGATCACAGTAGTAAATATGAAAATAAAACAGAAGTTCGTAGAGATAAAAAAAAGTAATATTTACATTATAGCTGTTAAAAGACGTTGTAAGTATCCTAATGAATGAACTATGTCTGATCAGACACAATATACTGGGGTGGCTGTTGCTGAGAAGATAGAGTGGGTCGTCCACTAACCAGAGGGTTGGTGGTTCGATCTAAGTGTCTACCAGTTTGTGTGCTGAAGTGTCCTTGGGCAAGATACTGAACCACAAACTGCCCCTGATGCCTGAGCCATTAGTGTGTGATTGCATTTTGATAGAGGAAGTGCTGCACATGGATACACGGTATGAATGTGTGTATGATGTGGGTGAATGGAAAAACTGTACTGTTTAGCACTTTGAGAGGTCTTCAAGACTAGAAAAGCTCTATATAAATACAGACCATTTACAATATTAAACTCAGTCAACAGTTTTAATGTTGCAACTGATTGGTGTATGCAACAAAAGATACCACTGATTTGTACCCAATTTATAAAGAAATCTTTAAAATATGGTAACCATTCATTAAATTCATCCGCTACACAGAAATACAATAGATACACATGACAAAAAATCGTTTTTCGTTTTTCAATGTGACATGTTATTTTCGTATCATTATTATTATTGTTGTAATAATTATTATTATTAACTTAGCTTGCCTTAAATACTTAAGTGTTTTACCATGGATTTTCCTATGATAAATCAAACAAAAGTGTAAATCATATTTTGGACTTTGCATCTTTTAAATAACATTATTATTGTAATTTCTGCTCGAGTCACTTCACTACTCAAAGCCTGTTTACTCATCGTTCAGTCCTATTTAGCACAATAATAAAATGTTCCTCTTTTTCTGGAAGATATTCAGTCCCAGAAAATAACCCTGCTGTTGTCATAGTGATGTCATCGGGGTTATATCAGCTTTGACTGCAATTTGAAAACAGAGAGCTTGTGTTACAAACTGCACATGTGGAGTTTAACAAAGCTGGCGTTTACCTAATAGGAAGGGTCTAACAGAAAGATACTTTCAACTTACTTTGTTGAAAAAGAAGGATAAGGCTTTTCTGATGCTTGTCTCACACTAAAGTCTAAAGATCAGGATCTGTCAGTCTCCACTATTTCATTTTTGACGATTCTACTACACTTTATTGTTGTCTTTATTGGACTTCCTGATCCAAATTAAGACCTTGTAAATCCATCAGGTTTTATTTTGTCCAGCTGAACTCCTGGTGTTAACAGTTTCAAAGAAAACCTCTTAGTGGAGCCACTACAGCCATGTTCTTTATTTGTGATAATGACATTTATACAACTTCTACTTAAGCCTTCATTTGATTATGACTAATTGATATAACTGCCATTCATTTCTACAGAGCAACAATCTGGAAATCAATTTTCATTCATAGGATTATACAGATGGTGATGGTGATGATGATGATGATGTTTTGTGGATCAAAGTATTCTGTATTTATTTTCTTCTTTTGTACTGTAAAGCGCTGTGAGTGGTCATCAAGACTAGAAAAGCGCTATATAAATACAGACCATTTACTATTCTTTTGTAAAGGTGGGGTGTGTGTGTGTGGGGGGGGGGGGTAATTTTGTACAGGATCTGATTACCTCTGTGTTTACCTCTGTGATAATGACAGTGACATTAACAGTGAGCCATATTCAGTGTGAAATACTTCTGAAGAGGAAAGGGCCATACAGAAGCTGAAATTGTCTTTTTTTTTTTTTTTTACATTTACTGAATCATTTCTCTTGTGTTCAAGTAGCAAGCTTGTGTCTGTGTGTTTGGGAGGAGCAGTAGAGCAGGAACAACATGACTTGGGTGTGAACCAGAGGGACAGGAAGAAATGCACACAGTGAATCTTTAATGTCTGTTTTAGGCTCTGGAAGCTTCTTAAATGAAAACCATGATGATCGCCCACATTAAAGTTGAACACTTGTGATGTAAAATGTGAGAGCGACCAGACTGTCAAGTTATTTGTCAAAAATTACATAAAACATGGTTTTATTAATGGAGGGCTGCCAATATTATTAATCAAAGCTTAATTCAATTGAAAGTTCATTAATAAGTATTTTTCAGTTTCTCATCAAATCAATATACCTTGTGTGTAGGTAATTCAATTTACTGATTACTAAGCATCATATTTAACACAAGTCTTTTTCCCTTATATATGTAATACAATTTGAATTTGTAATATGGATTTTTTGAGTGAACGATGTGTCAACATCAAACAAAAATTAACATGAATTTAACTTCAAATTTGATATGCAGAATCAAGGTGATATTTACTGAAAGTGAAATAAAAACTGTGTTTTTATGGTCTTAACAAATGAACTAAGGTTCTAAAGTTCAAAATCCCAGGGTGCAGGGTTTGTAACTATTTGTTTAAATCTATCATACAAAATGTACACACAAAATGGAAAATTAAATTTCAATATTACACAATGATTTTTGTTAATTATATCAGCCCAGGAAGTCCTGGACTTTCAGAGTGGACAACCTTGGATGTAATGCTGCTGAAAACCCATGTCACTTCAACCAGTGGTGCACTTGAGCTGGATTTGTGTGTTTTTTTTCCTCAGGAAAATATGGCAAATGTATTAAGTAGTTTAAAATCAGGGTCTCCCAGACATGGTGGTCTGTTTTTTAAAATGTGTGTGTGTGTGTGCGTGCGCGTGCCTGCGTGCATGCATGTGTGTGTGTGAGTGAGAATGAGAGAGAGTGAGAGTATATATATCTATATATATATATAGATATATATAAATATATATATGTAAAATGCACTGTGTGTGGTTGTGTGGTCTCTAAAGTGCTTCCCGAGTCCTTATATTCTATGTCGGGCCTTTCCTCAGTACGTAGTAGCCTCATAGAACCATGCTGTATATTTACTCTCCACCTATACCTGCGACCGATCTCTTGTGTTTGTACAAAAAAATAGCTGAGGGTGTTTCTTGATGCATGCAGACATAAAATTAGTTCTTAAAAACCTATATCTAAGTTAAAATATGTGTATTTGGTTTATTTAGGCTCTTATTGTTTTTTAAACTATGAGACTCTGTTGATGGTCTATCATGCTTCTCTGATCTTATGTTGTACTGTAAAGAGATGTTTATATGTCCTTAACTATTGATGAACCCATAATAAAATTAATTATCAACTCCTCTTCCATGACTCATCTTTTTAGCTATCTCCACCAGGTTTTGTTCATTAACTCCTTTCCTGAGCCTGGACATTTTAAATTCACACACTTGTTATATCTATTGCCCTCTGACACACTGGTGACCTGTCCAGTGTGTACGCCAGCTCTCCCCTGAACCTCAAAGCATGCACGGAATGGATGGATGGATGGGCTCAATCCTACATGGAGACCTGGAGTTTGCACAGTTTCTGTGAACATCAACAAGCTTGATGTATCTAGAGGACTCACTGCATTTAGATGGACAACACCTATAGTCACTCTCCTGTAGAGTCATGTCGGTAGTGTGGAATGTTCCTGATACGTAGTTTTTATGGAGTAAATGGTGACATTAAATCCAAGTTTGATTTTCCCATTATTTGCAGAAATAACATTGACATAAAATAAACTACATCTCCTCTAGTGGTCAAAATATAACACATAATGGCTCCTGCGCACCGGCCCCATAATTGTGTTGGTGTGCATGCACACACAAAAGCACCCCTGGGTCCCATCACATTTTCCTTCGAACACTCCAGAGATAGGAAAGGCCTCACAATACAAATAGCTGCCTGCTTTTCTCTTGTGCAGAACAACTAGCCCCCATCTTCCACCACATTTTTCAGTTGTCACTCGACCAACAGAGGGTGCCAAAAATCTGAAGGGAATCCATAGTTATCCCAGTGGCCAAAACTAATCACCCCAAGGTTTTTCATGATTTGAGGCCAGTTACACTGACCTCCCTAGATATGAAGTCCTTTGAAAAACAGGTGAAAAAGAACTTGTCATCATTTATTTTCTAACAAATACAACAATGAAAGTAAAGGTAAATGGATGCATGTAAGAGGCATTGTCATCATCTGCAGGGTCTCCTCAGGGCTGTGTCCTTTCACCTCTCCTCTGTGTTCTGTATACTGACATCAGCAGTGACAACAGATTCATTTTAAAATTTGCTGATGGCTCTGTGATAGTCAGTCTCCTATGTGCTGATGAGAACACAATTCCATGTATGAATAGGTCATTGGTAACATAACACACGTAACCTTACTAGCTAATAAAGGTCCGCTCCCTACTTCTCTCCCTCCAAGTGTATTCTCAAAGTTACACACAAAGGTAACTTGAGAAAACTGATGATGGTGTAGAATCTTGTCAGTGGGTTCTTGCAACACAAACTTGAGTAGAAAAGCATGCTTTGCAAATTAAAAACAATTAAATAATCAAAGAAGACACATTAATAAAAAAATTTATGAAAACAAAGTTTGTTTCAGAGCATTAACAGAAACAAAAGGGCAGACAACAACATCAACCAGAATCAGCTGGGAATGTGTACAATGTGATATTAAGTGCATCCCCCTACATGAGAAATAATCAACGTAGACTACAAGAATATGCCCCAAGCTTGTTTTATGACTCATGTCAACTTTCGAACCATTAGCTGATACAATTAGCTGAAATGACTGAGTCAGAAGGGACACCTGTCCCATTTGAATTTAAGGGACTATTTATGCCCAAGTGGAGGTAGGCCTATGTGGTCTGGTGTCATTAAGACTTATACTTGTGATTGGTTTGTCCTGAAAATTGATTTTTCAGGTAATTATAACATTCTAATTTGGACCTTTTCCTTTTTAAACATGAAATTGAAAACTTGAGATTGTATATGCCACAAATAGCGACCGGAAGTTATATTTAACTAAATTATTTGAAATTAATATTGCTTGTGCTGAATTTTTATACTGTATTTTTATTGCCCCCTCAGGCCAAAAATTCCACTTTTACATAATCTTTGTCATCCTCATGAAATGTGTTTGCCTGTGGTGCCTTTTCTCCTATAACTGTAGAAATAGCAGAATATTATTCCTGTCACACATTGGGTTGTAATTATATATGTAGCCTCTAATCATCAGCCTTCACCCTGGATTTGAGTGTTTTCTCCCCTGAAACCACATGATGGCAGTAGTGCACAGAGAATTAATTGTACATCTGCTGCACAATATTAATCACTGTCCCCCAGAGGAATCAGTGCCCGAACAACACAGTCCCTATTTCTGTATGTGATTTATGATTTTAAACTTCAAACCTTCAGATTTGTTTCTCAGGTTGTATTAAGTGCTTTGAGTGGTCATCAAGACTAACCAATAACCATATGTGTGATCTACTTAGTCTCTTCTTAAGATTTTCAAAGAGAAATACTTATATTGGAAAGCCATCCCTGATTTTGTGAGTTGAACATCCAAATTTCTGCTTTCACATACCATATTGGTTTCTACGTATCAGATTGCATCAAACGTAGCAAACGACTTGTTTGCCTGTCTGTCGCAAACATTAATAAACCTTGAATAAATAGGCGACCAGTGCTCTGTAGCTTTCAGCGTTTGGGGGGGGGTGGCTTAAACGGTTACATAAGTGCCCCCCCCCCTCTCTTCTCCCCTCTTTTCCCTTTTCCACCCACCTCTCCTCTCTTCCCCATTTGTCTCTACTTACCCAAACCGGGTGAGGCAGATGAGGCAGATGGCCACCCACATGGAGTCTGGTTCTACAAGAGGTTTCTTCCTGTTTACTAGGAGTTTTGTTCTCTCCACTGTCATCAGCTCTGCTCCTTGTGGGAAGTGTTGTGTTTCTCAAAAATGTTGTAGAGTCTTAACCTTACAATGTACCTTTAGATGTGTAGTGTATATTGTGGCCATTTGTCATCAGCAGTCTACCTCGACCAGTAGGTGACTGAGCAGAGAACAATGGGGAAGAGAGTGCTCCACCACCTACACCATTGACATCGCCTCAACTTTCGAGAACAGGTCATCATTAATGGACATAGCCTCCATTATGTCGCCCATAGTTTTCTGAAGAGCGGTTTTGAAACTCAAAGTAGGTGACTCTCCCGTCACAATCTTGCCTGTCCCTGATTCCTCCAAACAGGTAAAGAAGGGAACTGTGGGTGGAGCTGAGGTGGCCAGATCTTAGCTGGTTGCTGAACAGCACCCACTTAGCTCGACAATAATTGACTAGTTCAGGCAAAGGAGTTAGACTAAGGGGCTAGGCTAGTTGCTATCCTGTGTTGTCAACCAGCTAGCACTGCAGTCTTGATGATTCGGGATGATAGCACTCATCCTAAGGAACTTTACATAAATTACTCTCAAAAAATGAAATATCTATTTATCTACACATGTTTAAATGCTTCAAGGTATTTTAGTTAATAATTGTGGCCATTTAAACTAAATGCAAGTTTAATGCTTAACTGTAAATGATCTGTGTATATGTCTGATTAACAATTTATTTTATTTTTTTTTTTACAATTTTATTTATTCTAATTAACAATTTGAGCCTAAAGTTGGATGCTGGGGTGGTGGAGGGGCTGAAGCAACTGTCAGAAATACTGATGCAGCAGTAGAGGGGGCCAGTAAAGGGACTGATGGGACGTTTTCTCAGTTTAAAGGGATAGTTCACAAAAAAATTAAAATTCACTCATTATCTACTCACCACTATGCTGATGGAGGGGTGGGTGACATGTTTTAGGCTTTAGACTTTAACCTCCCCTCTTCTCTTCCTCATTCCTATAATCCCACTTTTAATCCCCTTTTCCTCCTTAAATATGGACTCTACAGCCCTCGGCCCGTAAGGCATAACTGTAACCACGTGCACAGGATAAGTCTGTTAATTAAATCTGAATTAATTTGTTCATGTGTACATTTTATTATTTTAATAGGGTTCACTGTTTTTTGTGTTTATGCCACTTCATTTATATATTTTGTTCAGAGTTCATCTGTAATCATATCTGATTTAAATTAAATTCTGTTTATATTGACACTTCTTATATACTGACTGTGATAGTGGGGGTTTGGACAGTGTCGACTGCAGGAGAGAGGGAACAGGGATGTGTTTTGGGTAATGGTGCCAGGGAGGGAGTCTATTTCAGTGGAAATAAGACGTTACTTCCTGCCCCTGCCTGCTGCACCCGACTTCACCACCTCCCGCCTGAATAATGTAGAGGATTTGTTGCCATTGGGAACGCATCTGTGCAGAAAACCCTGCTGTGCTGTGCTGTGAATGTGTGAAAAGCAAACCGAACTTTACCCCCAGATTATGTCTGAAATTGGTTTATATAATCGAGGGCAAGTGGCCATCTAAGCCTTCAAAAACCTGTTAAACATTGCATTTAGGACCCCCCTTAAACAAATCATCTGCGATCTCTGTGGGTAAATGTGCTCATATATGTAAGTATGAGATCTTGCAAAATAACTGTAATTGAATGGCTATGACAAGCGTTTCAGGAAAATCGTTATTCACGCCGTCAAGACAAGTCCTCTATATGAAGTTTTAAAAAGTACAAAATTTGGCAAACTTCCCATCTTATTTTGTAACATTTCAGTGCAGGGCAGAACTTTCTATGGACAGGACTAACATTCCATTGAAATAACTGACACTGAAATCCAGCTGCAGCAGGAGCTGCTTATATGTGACAGAGAGAGAGCTGCTACAGACAGAGAAGGGTACTACTGACAAGAGTTGGTGCGTGAAATTATCCAGGCTGCATGTGCACAGGACAACAGGTTTGATTTATTGAATTTATGTTAATCAAAGTATGGTAGCAGTGAACACCTGTTGTCTGGTTGGTGTTGGGAGACCCACAATGGCAGGAGACCTTGCCACAATACCATCTTTGTGTTACTAACCCTCCACTGCAGCTCAGTGCAATATCAAAACTACTAGAACAAAGTATATGCCTCCAGAATGAAATCCCATGAACCCTAGATTCTAGTTAAGGACCACAAACATGTAGTCAATGATCTCTACAAGACTGTCAAGATCCCCATAGATCCCCATTGTTCCCAGTCCAAGATCTATACCCACTCTGGCAAGGACACTTAAGACCCCGTAAATCCCAGTGAAGATGACTAACAAGTGGAAGCCAAACAAGGGCCCAAGAAGCTCCCCTGAAGCCCACAAATTACGTAGACAACATTTTAAAATATTTTAATGTACAGTAAACGTGTCCACATTTGCTTGCAGAACTTGTCCTAGATCCTGACCAGGTGTTGTTGCTCCAACAGACAAGCTGACAAACAGTTATCTTTTTTTTTTTGGGAATTCTTCATACCAGACGCTGAGAAATCTCTAATCTTCTCCAATCCTCCTCTCAGTCATCAGAAGCCCCCAGGCAGAGCTACATTCTCTCCAGACTCTTCACATATTGGCCTGGCTAAATCGGGAGCCACCAGATTAACGCCCAAATCAATTAGAGCAAGCAGCAGATGAGTTAGTTAAACCCCCCCCACCCCCAGACTGACACCCCCCACCCCCCCACTCTCACCCAAACTAGCGCCCTCAAGGACTTTTGAGGATTATATTATAGCCTTTAGTGGTGTTTATACTTATCATCTTGTAGGAGAAAGGAAAAGGAGGGGGCTTTTGGTCTCATTGGGTGGTGTTTGTTTAGAGGTTAAAGAGGCGGAATGGTGAGTCTGAATCACTAGATTGCCTAGAACTGTCTGGCTGGGGAAAGACGGAGAAATAACCCCCACCCTCCAACAGCTACTGTTAAGGGGTCTTTGAGCAAGGCAATGAACCTGTAACTGAACCAGAAAAGTTCAAGTCTTTAGAAATGTGTGATGAGCAAACAACTAGTCATGCATTGTCTAAGTTTATTTTTAAGCTTATGTTTTCACCCTTGCTTGTTGGTTGTTTGGTTTTTTGTAAGCAAGATGCAAACAACTAGTGGAAGGACCCATTAAAACACATTATATTTTGGTGAGGATCCAGATCAGGGGGAAAGATCCAGAATTTTCTTTTCACTTTAACATTGCTGGGTTCTCTTTGCTTGTTTTTTACATTTTCACCATCGTCCCAGGAAATAATTAATTGATCTTGATGAAATACAAAAATAAGACACATTAAGGGAAATAATATCTATGAGTGTGTGAAATTTGGTGCAGCTTGAATGAATTTGGTTTGGGTCTTGAAGGAACTAAGCACTCTACTAAGTGCCATTTGTTTGATCATTAGCAGGATTAAAACTCTCATCCAATTATCATGACATTTTGTGGGGGCATGGGGCTTGACCCAAAGAAGCTATGACATTTTTCTGTGGATCCAGAGCAGGGGGCAGATCTGGATCTAAAAGCGATAGCTAGATCACGGTAGTGCACATGCACTACATGCAGAAAATAGTGCTGCAATAACACTGCACACAGCTATACAATGCAGCAACAGACCAAAACCCCAACTTATGTTATAATGAGAAGTGTAATTATATTTTTGGTTCATTATGAAACTCTGGTGGGTTAGATTAGATTACAGCAGGCCACCATAGTCTGTATAATTAATGGAAAACACTGATTGTCCATGATGAGAAAAGCATTAGCCTTGGCAGAGCTATTCGCTCTCAGAACAGCCTTCTTATTTGTTTGTTGGCAGGATTAGGCCAAAAAATGACTTCACTGATTTCCCAGAAATTTTGTGGAGGGCCGGTGCATGACCTGAGAAGTGCATTTGTGGAAATAATTTGTGGATCTTAAAGGGGCAGTGTGTAAAATTTTGTGATATCTAGTGTTGAAGTTACATGTTGCAGCTGAACACCCCTCACCTCACCCTCCACTTCCAAACATGAAAAAGAAACTGTGGAATCCTCCACTTGTTATAAAAACTCAAAAAGTGTTTCGTTTATTCAGTCTGGACTACTGTAAAAAACATGGCGGCCTCCGTAGAGAGGGTCCCCTCAGTGTAAATATAAAGTATTTAAATATAAAGGGCCTTTTCTAAGGTAAAGTGCTACAATTCATACAATTTAGATGAAATGAACTAGTGAAAACATCATGAGGATTATTCTACATTAAATATCTGCTAGTAGTTCACACTGGACGTTTAAGTAATTCTGAAACAATTCAGGCATGTTAAGTGTTTTTGTGCAGATCAAAATAATAATCTGGATGTATTTAATTTAAATGTGGTATCATATGGGGACTGTTGGGCCCTGGTGGATGTATGCTTTCTCCTTAGTGCTATTCTAGTAATAAATGTAATTAAGTTAAATGTTATAATATAATGTTAGGCATGTTATATTGTAATTTGGTGGTGACAGTAGAGGAAGGTGCAGTCATATGTGATCCTCATAATGCTTCACTTACAAGTGTATCTATTTGTGTACAAATGTTTGGTTATTGTTTGAAAATTCAGAACACATATATGCTCTTTCTGCTTCAGGTAACAATTTTTTTTCTTTAAAATGATGGGCACTTTTCACTTTTTCCCCCCTCCCCACCTTAACAATTTCGTTTGGTTGCTTGTATTACAGCAAAGTACAGCATCATTACTGTCCGTACTGTATCTCTAGAATGAGAAGAACGTTAAATCAGAGCTGTTATCTCAAGTTTGGCAAAAACAAAACATTAGACACCAAACTTTACTATAGGTTATTTTATGAAATATGTAGGAATAAGTGTGGCAATCCACTGTATTGTGTTCTGTGAAAGCCAGGGCTGATGTTGTCAGTAAAGTTGTGTTTTAATTTTTAATTTCTGACACTGGAGACTAGGTTTTTAATATATTCGTCATGATTAGATCAATCAAAACTTTTTATACATACTCTGAGTAGAGAAGTTGTTGAACCCATCAAGTTTATCACCAGAGATGTCAACACACAAGATGACTCAGCAGAAATATTCATTTTGCATTCATGAAGTAACTTATTATTATGAATTATCTGTGCATAATTGCCACAATGTGAACATGCAACCAATAACTTTTAGAGCTGCTGACACAGCTATAAGAAATACTTAGCTAGTGACTCTAAATTCTCCCAGTACAACCAAACTCACCAATATGAAACCGTATACAACTTTTGTAGGTGGGTGTAGGAGGGTTCAATGGTATTGCAGTTAAAAAATTACATTATAAAATAAACAAAACCAAAAATTTTCATTATGCACTAAAATGGTAGAATATTGTTATAACATTGCCACCTGGTGGCTCAGGGGTTAGAGCGGTCATCCTCTAAGCAGAAGGTCTACGATTCTATCCCAGTACCGAATGCCAAAGTGTCCTTGGGCAGGATACTGAATCCCAAATTGCCCCTTCTCATAGAGAAAATGTGTAGTGTAATGTGTGTGATGGGTGAATAAAAAGCTGTACTGTAAAGAGCTTTGAGTGCTCATCAAGACTTGAAAAGTGCATATAAATATAGACCATTTACCTGGAACCCTCCAAATTAAATCTGACCTTGATCACTGAAAAAAAACATAAACTGCGTGAACCAAGAATCAGCTAAATGCAGCTACCTAAAGTGATAAACAAGCAAAGGTTATGGTGAGAGCTGCTGATGCATCTAATCAAGTTGTTAAATTACTGTTCCGTAAATCCTTTTAATTTGTTTTTGTCATCCAGATGGATAATCCCCTGTAGGCAGAGATTACAGGGATTACCACTGAATAACTCTCAGGGAGGATTAGCTCCGCACATTTTGTCAGCGTTAGTTCACTTTCAGGTTTTCCTTTTCCACTTCCTGACAGGCGGGGTGTCCATAAACACTGTGGCAGCACTACAGAAGAAACTAAAAGCCTACACCACACTTAATAAATTATAACTGTGGTGTCATAAATGAGATGAAACTGTGTAGCTGCTTTGTGGTTTAAGTTCAGGCTTCTGTGCAACAGGAACGATTGAGACTTTTGTTAAAGGTCTCATATATGGGTTCAATGACCGTTTCCTGAAATCCTATAAAATATAAGTGACTTTTAAAGAGATTAATTAATGAATTAATAATACATTCATTAAGATTTCACTTTTTTAAATTATTATTTAGAGTAGTGACAAACACAGTCTATCTTCGATAAGGGATTTCTTGACACTTCAAAAAAATCCTGACCAGCAAAAGTCTCCTTAATTTTTTATATAATCATATTATTTTGTAGGGGGGGGGGCATGCAATATATTCCTTACTTTTTATCGATGAGGCTTGAGTGGCAGACAATAACGCTCCATCTCAGTGATATTAGTTTATCTTTCATATCACTTATACTCAACAGTGTCATAACAAAAAGACGAATCAGCTACTCTGATTTATTATATAGGCTATTACTATGTGTAAGTAATTTACTTGATTGTATTTATTCATCTACTTACCCCCTTCCCCCCCCCCCCCCCCCACACACACACACAGACATAGAAACACACCCCACCGCCCACACACACAACCACATACACCACTACCCCTGGTGTGCACCATGCAGCCTGCTGCATGCTGCAGAGCGAGGAGCTACATGGGAACCGAAACACTTGCTCCGCTCGCGCAGGTCGGTCCGTACAGAATCACAGCGCTTTCATCAATGGGACGGCGTGGAGCGCGCAGTCACGGTGCATTAAAAACCCGCATGGTTCGAATTATCATCTGGTTTTCAGCAAAGTGAGGGGCTGGGTATACACTTTCTAACATGTCACTGCTAAACACACATAGGTTTCCTCAACTATCCTTATTAGGACATTATATTGACTGCCATTCATTTTAGACGGTCGAACCAAAATCCTTTATCCGTGACATTACCCAGGAAACAAAACCATCCAAAGTGGGTGCAATGACAAAACACATACAGACAATTTGGATCTTTGGATATTGCAAACTGTTGGGATTTCTTGACACTGAGTTAATCATATTATTGTGAATAGGGGAGGTATGCAATTTTTTTCCTTAATGATTTTATTTTTATCGATGAGGCTTTGTTTACAGGCAACAGACGACAACGCCACATCTCAGTTATATTATTTTCTCTTTCAATTACAAAGTCAAAGGTGTCATAACAAGAAGACGAATCGTCAACTTTGATTTAGCCATTACCATTTGTAAGTTATTTACTTGATTTCATTATATTACGATTTTTGTTTACGTTTTTGGTTCCTACAAAATAAACCCCTGTCCTTGAGTATCAGATTCTGTCTGCGTGCGAAATATAACCAGCTACATAACACAAAAAATATCATCACATATCTGTGAATATTCCAATTAATAACAAACAATAACAGAAAACGTTCAGCTTGTATTTTACAATTTTGGTATGCTGTGGATTACAGGCTCCGTTGTAGGAAGAAGAGCAATCCATGCACATGAAGCTGGTGGCAGACAGTTATGAGGGCCTCTCTTGATGATGCTGTAGCAGGCTCCTGTCAGTGTGTGGTGTTGTGTTCAGCACCTGGTTGGTACCGCGATGTGCGTATTGTGTGTCTGTTCTGAGGCACGCGGGCGCCCGACTACAGCTTTATTATGTAGACAGCAGCACAGGCCCCATTTATAACACGACATGTTGCATTGACCAGCGATGGGAACGCAAGTGGTCGTCTTCCCACGGTCACGGCCCGTGTTGCAGCATCATGTCTTAACACTATTATCCACGTACACGCAGTGCATGCACACGCAGCCTGCCCTGCAAATACTCCCCTTTCTCGACAGAACAAAGTGAGCCCATTCACTCAATGGACTGAATAGATGCATACTTACAGACCCCAGACCAGTAGGCAGCCTCCTTTTATCGTACCAAGGAGCGTTAATTTGTAGTATGAGGTGTCAGAGAGGCGCGCGCCCCGAGGCCCACCACTGTGCCTTTAAATGTCAACCAGTTCTCCCAATCGAAACTGCGCTGACTGGCACAAGTGGCGCATCGACCACTCTACTGGTGAATGTGTTTATGGAGGCAGTGCTGCCCACTTACTGCGGAATAAATGACCCAGTTGTTACACATCACCCGCAGCAGCACCGGGTCACTGGAGGAAGAGCAGCCTCATATACTCTGGTTCATGTGTTCGTCATGTTAAACACAAATGATTCACATGAATCCGTTTGTATGCGCATGGCTGCTAACATCTCAAACTGCACGAGTATCAAAAAAGTATCACTTTTCCAATTTAACTTTTAGTCTCTTGTGTGAAAATACAACCTATTTTAATGTAAAGGCAATGTAATGTTAATTTGGTTTTGCTGGCAATTGTATAAGCGGCTTCCATCAAAATACTGTTTCATGGGAATTCATTTTTATTCGAAGTAACACATGGTCAAGAACGTTTGCACTTTAAATTTGACATTTCAAACGCCCCCTTCTGTTTTCGAGTCTCTGAAGCTGTTGATGTTTAATAAGACTACATCTGGCTACACTGTGTCAACCAGTCCGTGTCAGAAAGCCGGTGACTGGTTCGGAGCTGTTGGTTACAGGGCTGATTTGTGAACAGTCTCGTGCATGTCCCGCAGGACAGAGGAGCTGGCAGCTCAGTTCAGATGCTGACGGGCGCTCAGGGGGCGGGGCGTGCTCGGGGGAATACCTCGAGATGCGCCTTCGGACAGAGCTGTGATTGGTTGGTTCTCCTGGCGAACGGCACGCGACAATGGATGTCGCTATAAACAACCCTCGCGTGCCGGCTCCCAACTAAAACTACGTGTTGAGCGTGAGCAGCGAGCACGGAAGAAACTGCGCGTCATTGTTACCACAGGCGACGGACAGGAGACAGAAGCAGCGCAGACAAAGATGGACAGTGTGCTGGACCCTTTCTCCGCACTCGACTCTTTCTCCTCTCCTCCTTATTTCGACGATGACGACTTTTTCACCGACCACTCATCAAGAGACGGACACTTGGACACTGATGATTTTTTAGAGGACGACGTCGACTTCCTCACCAGTCATTTCCAAGACTATTACAGCAAAGACGACTGCAGCAGTGCAGCGCCTCACGATGGAGACTACGACATCGGCAACATGTCCTTCTCCTCCTCGTCCTCCACCTTCTCATACGGCTGTGCTGACAGCACGTCGGACCTGTCCCCGCAGACGGGCCACCACGGCGGACCGTTACTGAAGCGGCGGAGACGGATGCGGTCCGAGAGGGAGATGCAGCATTTGAGACAGGCGGCCAACGTCAGGGAGCGCCGAAGGATGCAGTCCATCAATGACGCGTTCGAGGGGCTTCGCTCCCACATCCCCACTCTGCCCTACGAAAAGAGACTCTCCAAGGTGGACACTCTGCGGCTCGCCATCGGCTACATCAACTTCCTCGCCGAGCTTGTGCAATCCGATCTGCCAATAAGAAACTCCAGCACCGAAATACACGTGCAACCCAAGAAGGTCATTATCTGCCACAGAGGAACAAGTAGGTCCATCTAAAGATCCTATCCAACTTCAAAATTCAGTGGTGTAGTCCCAATAGTGATGACTATGTGAAAAATGTGCAGTACAGTTATCTCTGATGCACAGTTTTGACGCATGCAGTCGTTTATATTTATCCTTAATGGAAGCATGCATGGTCAAAAACTGTTTACAGATAGAGATTTTAAAAAGCACAGGATTAATGTTCATGTTCTTCTTTTCCCTCGCCAGGGTCTCCCTCCCCCAGCGACCCGGACTACGGCCTGCCACCGCTGGCCGGTCACTCTCTGTCATGGTCGGATGAAAAACAACTCCGAGAGCAGAACATCATCCGCACCACCAAGGTCTGGACCCCGGAGGATCCGAGAAAACGGCACAACAAACCGGGCCACACGAATATTGAAAACGAGCCTCCTCTCGGTCTTGTGGCCAATTACCAGTCCATCTGACGTGCGTTGTACAAGGCGCACTGTAAACGTGAAGACTGTGAAGTGCAGGACGTTAATATTTTTCAACATGCACTTCTAGGCGAATTGTGAAAAAGTGAGCACTAGAGTTCACTGTACAGTTGTATTCAATGTTGTAATTTTTTTATCATGTTGATAATTGTTTTGTAATTCAAGCAACTGACAATCATGTATTTATTTTTCACCAGTGATAATATATGTTTTAATTTAATTGTACTGAATTTAAATTATTTTTATACTATTGTACAATGATTTCGTATATTTATATACAACCTGCAAATAAAAGCACCTGTTGATAAAAAACGACCTTTCTTTCCTAAATGTTTCATATGTTTATATATATATATACACACACACACACAAACTATGAAGCTGAATTAGCTCTATTTAATTAGTGGCCTCCATAATTCATGTTTGACCTTGGAAACTGAAATTCTATATATCAAGGCCCATCCAGCAGACATTTAAAGTAAGATTTAACCGATTTAAATTGGCATGGAAATGAAGTCCAGTGTATGTGACTGAAAGCTTGTACATTCTAACAACGTCTTTGTTAATGAATACTCGCTCAGGAGATCTGACATTTAAACACATTAGAATACATAATCTCTATACCTGTTGAGAAAACACTTCTATTACACAATATTCTCCCCATGTATTCTCACCCTATATTCTCCACCGCAGGAGATCAGAGCAAAAACATATTCTGTCTATGATGGACACTGCACCTAAGCATGTCTATAAAATACACACTGATGAAACACCGTGTTGTTCCTCGTCTCCTACATGATGCTGCCCACTGCATGGTGCATCCTTGCCAATAGACAGAGGAAAGGGAAACTCTGAGATGTAGAGGGTTAACACAAACTAACACTGTGACATAATTACGCTAATGAGATGCTAACGAGAAGACGCTGTATACCAACAACAGCTGAATGTGTTAAGAGCGCAGGCAGCAGTATGGTGGGAATCTGTTGAATGCTACTCTCTACGGCCAGGTGCTGCCGGGGCAGATTTTCCCGTGGTAGCGGCATCCCTCTAGTATTCCCCCACGGCCTCCTCCGCGGCCGCCCCCATGCTGCCACCGCTGTTGCATATATGAACCGAGCGCTCCTAAACGCTGCAAACACGACACCGGGGGGACGTGAAACGCACATGGCTACAAGGTCGATCTAGGGATTCTGAAAGTTTGGATTCTAAAAATCTCAACACAAAACAGGTGAGTTATCTTATATTTATATACATTATACCCCCCCTCCCTCCTCTCTCTCTCTCTCTCTCTCTCTCTCTGTCCGCTTCTCATTACCAGCGCGTCAGGAGCATGTAATCCTATTAAAGCCATTAGAAAGTCAAATGTTAGGGAGTCAATGCTGGCAACTTCATCTCTTTGGCAGGAGGGACTGTTCCTCTTTGATTGTGCAGCAGCAAAGCATTTGGGTTAAAACAGTGGTAGCTTTGTAGTTTCTCGCACCTTAACGTCTTTGTTTCGTTGATGGTTCTTGGAGCGCAGAACGCCTCTCAGCATTCTTTGGTGCGGTCGCAGCGAAGCGGAAAGGACAGGCTGAAATATCCCCGACTATCTTGTCACTCCGGCTACGGGCTTGGCAAGGCTTAAAAGGACACGACCATTTCACTGTGTGACAGGTTTTATTTTCCTCAGCTCTCGGCAGGCCTGGACATTATGGGCCACGCCAAGCGGTAATTTGGTTGAGAAAGGCTCGGCGCTGAGCTCAAAGGCCGCTGATTCACCATATAGACAGGCGGAGCGCTTTCATACCTACAGTACAGGGCACACAGCAAGAAACTCCACTAAACACACCGCGTGTGCGAGGATGGAAAAGTGTCAACTATTTCTCTCGATGACCATCAGAAAGTCAGGTTAAGACAACTAAGAATAAATTGTGACCACTGGTACAGTCATATTTCACGACTTAATTGAGTTCACTGCCAAAGTTCATTAACCTCTCAGTTTATGTAGTTAACCTCAGGTGAACGCCGGTGTTTTACATGTCTTTGTGTAATCGCTGTTGTCAGTCTATGATTTATAAATCCCTTATAAATCCCTTTAGATTTAAATTCTAAAGCTAGACATTCAAAGTGTATTGGCCAGTACGAAACATCTACAGCACTACAACTTTATTAGCAAACCCTAACACTAAAATGTACCGTTCTCTGTTACCTTTAATACTTTGGCACGTTTATTTATGGTATTATACAGACATTAGATTATCATACTCATACTGTTCAACACGTGCATTAAATCTTTAGTGCCTACTCATAAAGCATTTTATAAAATGTGTGCTGTTGAGGAGTTATTTTCACATACGAGCAGAGTTGGATGTTTGCGTAACATACATATTTATTTATATATTGATAATACAAAATATGATATCAAATGAAGTAGATTCTGTTCAGATCGGATTATTTTATCTTAATGCAATCCCATAATGGTTTTATTGGATCAATTAAAAAAATACATTTCACATCAATTATAACAGGAAACGCTGTAATTAATAATTCCCCGGGCTTGCAGGACTTAAAGTACTATACTATAATAAAGTATATTCTTCTCTGCACACCACTGAAGACGTACTAATAACGATACCAGGGAGTTTATCAATGAGTCACTTCTCTTATGTTACCCTGAGGCATTTGTTATTGCAGTCATACTGATGCTTAAGGTCTCTTGATGTCTTTAAAAGGAAAAGAAATGCGTCGATTTGCACTTAATGCATCGGTGGCTGTGTTTTGGTTTGCACCCACAGCAGAAAAGGAAACGGTAGGCTATCAACAACAAATAAAAAGAAAATGTCACCAGGTCCGGTACATCAGTGGAGGTATGAAACCCTATCCTTCTGCCGAACGCTCAGATTTGCCAGCTCAGCTGTGGCCACGGTGAACCGTTCGTACCAACAGGTGTCTGATGTGTTCTTAATGACAGATGAAGAAGCAGGAGGCGATGTGTGGCAAGGAGAGGGGATACGGTCGCTAGGATCATCCTTCTAGTGTGCTATTTCCCTACAGATGTGACCTTCCAATCTAAATGACACCTTTATGAGCCCTTCCATGTCCTGCCTAAACAGGAACGCTCTCTGCCGTGTTCTCTGGGGATGCACCTGGTGGCTCAAACGTTGTCTCTTTTCATGTCCTTGCGTCTGAGTCTCTGGACAGCAGCTGCCTAAAAGCAAGCAAAGAGAGAGGCCCTTGCAGTGTCTTCGAGACGGGTTGGCACCGTTTTCCACGTCTTAATGTTCTATCAGCCTTTGTCTGGGACACAATATGGCAACTGTAGAGCATGACATTTTGCAATAATAAAACACATTTTCAATGATGTGACACCGGGCTGAAAGAGCAGTGCCGGCCAGCCAGGCTAAACATGTCCCCACGTTTGTTTTGTGCGCCCCCAGCCAATTAACAGCGAGGCCTTTGCCGCGCCTTGATAAGCCAATTAAATTTATGTCTTCTATTTTTTTCAAAGAGAGAAAGGAGGTGGATTTGCTGTTTTCTCCGCCTCAGAACCGCGATTTTCTAGCCATCACCTGGCGCTTTCTCCACAAGAGAGCAAACTGCCCAAATGCCCCCGGAACCATACGGCTCTCGCCATCCTGCACTTTTGTTTCGCGCGTTGATCACTCATTACCAGGATTTACCAAACCTTCTGTTCGCTGTGTTTTGTGTCATATTTTCATTTATAAGATTAAGCAGATGCTACGATTGTAAAATCCAAAACTGTAGGGCTACTCAAGTCTGAAAGAGAGACGGCACTCGGTGCGAGCAAGGGCGACTAAAAAGCTTTGGGCACATCTTCAGAGGAATAAAACATTTAGAAGCCATAAACAGACTTCAACCTGCTCTATTTCAGCCTTTGTGTTGTTTGTGAATAATTAATGTTAATAGGGACAGGTTTGTATACTTTGAATGCGGGACCACAGGTGCGGAGTGACAGGATGAATAACCGGCCCTGATTTTTGCCAAAGCTCGAGGGCTCTTGTCTTGGGTCTCCAAGCTGATGGAAAATATTGTCATCTCTTTGATTCGCAGCATTACTTTCACCGAGAACAAAGCCGGGTGATGAAAAGCTTATGTTGGAGTGAAACGGGCGATGACGGTGGCTGCTCCAGACTCCTGAAAGAGAGAGAGAAAGGGGCGAGTCAATGGCAATGCGCGCTTCTGGTTTTGTGCGCAAGTGCTCCATCTAACTCAAATAAAGGAGCCTTTCCAACTTTTAAGGGCCACTTTTTACCTTTAATAAAGGCTGGACGGCTGTAGCCATTAAGCATATGGTGCTAAGGCGCTGGTCTTTTGTCCACGTGAAGCCCTTGAGACACTAACTTGTGTTTTTTCCGGGATATTTAACTTCTCAAAAGCTCCAACTTTATGCGCCGGCAACACGTGCGGGACGCACGCACAGCTTCTCTTATTGATAAAATTTGAGTGGCACAGACAGAAGAATGAGTGAGCAAATAATTACAGAATGATTCGATTTTTTATGGCAGTTTAAGGAAGTTACGTATGTTTCTGAGCTTGGTCGGAGATGCATTACCTTGGATTTGGCTGTTGTTTTTGCGCACGAATACCCGTGAAGCGCATGGACAGACTTTGGCTGACGTAAGTGCGCATGGACTAAATTTGAACTTTTTACGTACCTTATATGATAAAGCTTGAATATAATTAGCTTGGTCACTATGAAAGTTCACTTTTGCGGCATCCTAATGATGAATGGTGTATTGTAAAACTACTTTCTGTTCTATTTTACAAATACAATGGGAATTTTAGTGAAAGAGTTTGGCTAAGAATTTGTCAGATTAAAATTCTACCGACAAACGTTCAGTGAAAATTATATTCCCCCAATAACTCTGATCCCGGGCGCAGTGCATTCATGCGTAAAAGCTTGTTTCTAGTTACGCCTGCGTATTGCGTAATAGTGCGTCTGTCGTGCACAGGTTTAATGTACTTGCACTTGGCTGCAGCTCACACCCACACGAGAGCCCAGTGATCTGTCGAATCACCAGACAGGAGCAGTTCTTTGTCCTTTTAAGACGTGGCTTATATGTGAAGTGACGATGACCAGCCCGATTGATGGTCTGACAATGCTCCCTGTGTGATTTTAAGCCAACATTCCATTAGTGACATCACGCATCCCCTAATAGATTCATAATGATCCAATATAAGTTTGCTAACAGTTGAAATATAAAACATGAGATGTGATGGAGAAATGCCCCTGTGTCCAATCAAGGACAACACACAATATGTTTATTTGCCAACTCAACACAGTAAAGTTAATCATACGGATGCAGGGTGTTGTTAGGTTGTGTTTTACTGCAATTGAATCGAACTGGTTTCGCCGTCTGGTTCCTCGATATGTTGAACATTTTATGTACGCAATGTCACTACCTTTCTATCCTGGTGGAAAACACACACATATAACATCCTACCTTCCCCTAAATTATTTAATTTGATTTAATGTCGTCCTATTTAATTCGATTTTCAAATCAAATTAATATATACTATTTGTATTGCCTATATTCACAAATTCACAAATTTTACCATTAACAATCTGTACAAGGTGCGACATCCTCTGTCCTTAACCCTTAACAAGAGTGAGGAAAACTACACTTAAAAACTTAACTGTAGGGGGAAAAAAGCAGAGAAACCTCGGCGAGAGCCACAGGTGAGGGATCCTTCTCCCAGGTCGATTTTATTAGAGGAGGTAGATGTCATCTTTATCTGATTTGAAGCATGATTTGTTTTAAACGTCTTTCCCTCAATGAGATTCAGTCAGTCCGAGCATTAACCTATTTGCATTCGGGCCTCAGAAATAACTGAATGGTGTGTGTGTTTGTGTGTCGATGTGTGTGTGTGTGTGTGTGTGTGTGTGTGTGTGTGTGTGTGTGTGTGTGTGTGTGTGTGTGTCTGTGTGTCGGAGCCAGCTGGCTGCCTTTGGCCTATGAAAACCCCCCTGGTGGACGGAACACGGCGGCCTGACCTCCACGCTGGAGCACGGGAGATGCGCCTTTGACTGAATTAGCCACAAAGACGTCTTGCTATGATCTTTGTTGTGGTTGAAAGCAGAGTGGATATGAGAGGCATTGTGCACAGCTTTTGCGTGCCCCATCATGAAATATTACAGTCTATTCACGATTAAGATCCTTTGAAAAGCTATTGAAATGAACCAGGCTGGGCTGATGTCAGCGAGGGTTTCAAGGCAGTAGACAAATAGCAAGAAATAAATAGGCTTTAACAAACAACTATTGGTGACTAGTTATTGCATAATTCAGGTAAACGGGAATTATCTCAAACCTTTACCAGAGATTCATGTTCATATACACAAATAAATGTTCTGCAGAAAAAGCTCATAGTCTATCTCTGCACAAACCTCACGTGCTGACAAATAGTCGATTTCTTTTTGAATTCTGAAAAAAAATCAACGACTAAAACCACAAATGATAAATCACTAAAATGCTAATTTAGGTCACGGCCGTTTGTACGTGTGCGTCACCATCCATCTCCTGCATTCTGCGCTGCTGATCCCCGTCGTGCGCTGGAGAACACTCAACCCGGTTATACCGTGACTCCTTTGTTCGCCTCCAACACTGACTTCAGTCGCCAGGGAGGGGAGTATTTTTTTTTTTTTAGTTACCCAACATCCCCACTCTGTCAGTTGCCAGGATTCAGAGGTGTAAAAGCATGCATCATTTTTCACCAGCTCTCCGTTTTGATATTCACAAAAGCGGCTGCCATGGAACAGCCTCTCCGCTTGTTCGCTGGCTTGAACTTCACTGATGTCCGACTGCTCTCTTTTCCTCGTCTGAACGAGGCGCAGCGGGGATGTATTTGCAAGACAAATGCAGCTGAGTGTGTAAGACGGAGTCAAGTGGCACAAAAAGGCCGTTTCAGTCAGCCGATGGGCTGGAGAAAGTCAGCATTATGCGAACGTCAAATCAATCAAAAACAAAAGCCGCATGCAGAAAATAGTTTTTGGAGTTTTTGGGTGTAGAAGTGGCAGCTTATTTTTTGTCAAATACTGCAGTGGAACAGTCTTGTCTGGTTGGTGCTGTCGGCACAGTTAAAGAAACGGATCAAAACACTTGGAGATCCTGCGAATGAACCACTTTGTGTGTATTTTTAATAGAGAATAATCCCAGTTTCAGTCTAGTCCCCGAGAGAGCCTCGTATTTCTCTTTAACAAGTGCCAGTTCTCCTGTGACACTTGACAAAAGAAGCTGAGGATAACTGTTATAACCATTTTAAGGCTAATGTGTTTCCTAAACAACAAGAACCACCGTTTGTTTTGGGATTTAAGATGTAAAACAAGAACTAATAGGAAAAGACCCGAAAATGGAGAGTTTTAAATGGTTACTTGTTAACACATGGAGTCAGTAATTGAGTGACTGAATAATTTAATTTAAAATGTACAAATTTACTTCATTAAGAAAATTATTTCAGTTAATTAGATCATTTTGTAAATTATATTTCAATCATTTATTACTAAAGCATTGGTCTACTCGTTGAAGGCAAACTAAGGTGCAGTGTTTAACAGGAAGAACAAGCCCAAACCTCAGAGTAACAGACAACCGACACTCTCCCCTGAGTGACTTGAGTTTACACAAAAACATCACTCACAGTTTCACAATGTGAAAACAGGGGATATCGTTGACCACAATATAAAACAAACCATGTGAAAATAAGATGTATGTTTCTGAGTTCATTGTGCCTACATACATAATCATCTTTACAATGTGAATTCATATAAACTGTTAACAGGTTGGTTCTGATAAGACCATTTTACTAGCCTGCCATTCACTGCTAACTAAATGTAAGTATTAACATTAGTGTAATTATGACTTTTTTTCAGTTCACAATTTTCTTCTGAAACAAAGGGTAGAGATAAAAAGGGTAAATATACCACTAAATGGAAATGGACAAGCAAATCAAGTATTTGTGGAACAGATTTCTCACACAGTTGATGGCACTGGTCTAGCTGTACTGGTATAGGTGTAATAAGAGGAATACATTTTGTGATCATCATTAGGTTGAAAAATATACATTTAACTGTTCCCTCTTCCTCTCCCTGCAGCTGAACCCCAGCTGGCTGTGCTGTAAGCCAGAGCTTCCAGTGGCTGGTGGCCAGTGTTGACTGGGAAAGCTTTCAGCCTTAGAGAGACTGTGATTAACCCAGGAGCGGTCAAACTCGGCAGGAAGCCTCCTACAACCAGCCACTGCTATTTATCCACTTTCCAATGAAACAAATTACTTTTAAAGCGATCCTCAGTGCAGACACTATATCTGCTGTTCTTGCAGACCAATAGAGTATGGTTGTGAAAGGAGAGGCAGAAGTGAAGAAGGAAACCCTCCTGAGCTGCTCCAACAGGCTGTAAAATATGTTTAAACTCAGTATCCATGGATACTCACTGATGTGTGAGAGCAGCCTGAGGGGCACACAGAACCTTTTTATAAAACACAGTATATCATTGTTACCAACGTTTAAAACCTTATATCAAATCAGTTTTAGAATTTTGAAGGCAAAACTGACTTTTCCTATAGTTTTAGCCCAAAACACCACAGTTTACCAGTTTTTATTCTTTACACTTTTCTCATTTTAAGCTGCAGAGTATGAAATTCAGCTCTGCTGTTACTGAATCCGGATGTTTATGTTTTTTTTAGTTCAAGCATTGTAACACTGTAGGTAAAAATCATGTTACAGATTTTCAAGTATGTTGTAATTAATACTTTAAAAACAGTGTTTCCCCAACTTTCCTAGCATCTTGGTTCCTAATAATTCCTTGTTCATTTCAGTAAATATGGAACTGACCTTGTAGAACTTAAACAGTTTAGGGAAGAAGTAAATCACAATTGTACTCAAAGCGACTTGTACTTATGCTGCTAAAGATCCAGAATTGTTTGTGACTCAGTTATGATCTGACAAGAATGATTATATTATGTGAGTCTTCAATATTATGTAATACAGAATGCACACTCCACCTTCCTACATGTTCACTCACTTTGTCACTGGATGTGAAACTGTGTGAAAGCTGTACCTATTGTTACCTGAGATACTTTTAACTCTGCATGCTGATTTTCTTAACCAACTTAACTCTGCAGTTATGTTAAGCAGCAGAGTTATTTTGACTTTTTCATCCTTGATATGGTTCAAGCCTAATAACTGTTGGATACAGTATTTCCTGGACCTCTGACCTTCTGTGTGAATCTGTGACAGAAATAACCCGAACAAGGTTACAGAACAAACACCTCATGACTTGTTCTCTTATGTTTAGCTCTTACAAAAAAGACATGAACAATTTGTATAAAGATTTTAACAATTCAATATGCTGTATCATTGTGTATGAAATGTTTTAATGTGTATGGCATGGGTAATCATTGTAAAGCAATTCACAATTGTAAGATGTCAATTGTAAGATGTACATGTCATAAGTACTGAAAGAAGCACAAGTGAACGGCTGAAGTAAAATCCACAAGTCAAAAGTCAAATGAGTACCACTTTTATTGGGACTCCATCAATGTTCTCAGTTGGAGCGCAATGTATCAGTCTAATAAATGTCAAATCAAGTGTTGTTATTAGGTTATTAGTGGTAAGCAGTGTAGTGAGTAGAGGAGGGAAGTTGGTTCAGCTACAAAAGCAGTCATATACCCAATCACTGGGAAGGCTAATTGACAGCCACGTGAAGAGAGAACGACTAATTGATTATAGGCTTGTCCTATTTCGAGCCACCAGGGAACTGATGGGAAATGAACAGAGGTAGGTCTTGTGTCCATTTGTGTGTGAGAGACTGCACATTTTTATTTGTGTTTTCACCAAACACTTTGGAGTATGTTCCTTTAAATAGGATCCTGTTGAACAAGTCCCCAGTTCTTAAAACAGACAAGTGATCTAAGCTTTAAATTGTGTCTTTACAATCTATCCTTCAAGCAGCAAGTAAAAAGAGTCCAAAACAACTATTGTTTGGAAGTACATAGTGTGTTGCTTTTTAGTTCACACTCTACTTGAGAGTATAAAAATAATACGTGACATAGGAGGGGTATATCTCGGATGGAGAGAGGTGCCACATTGCTGAGAATGAGGGGGTAGAGCAGTAGAGCAAAGTCAAAAAGAGCACATCAGCCTTTATTTGAAGTTGAGTTTTGGTGGCCACACTGACAGACTCTAAAAACCCATGGACGGAAGTTTTGTTTTCTAAATCGAGTGGATGCAAGAAAAAAATTAGTCTAAAAGTACCTGTTACAGGTACTATGGTGATGTAATTTATATGTACACATATCTGGATGTAGTAATCCTTATGGTATCAACTGGCATCTCTCTTGATATATTTGAACATATTTGTTATACAGCAACATCATTGCTTACAATATGTACCAATACTTACCATGATTCTTTTCAGCCCCTCGTGTCTGTATATATGTTTGCTTGTTTTGTCTCTGCTTGCACTGTTTGGGTGTGTTATGTTCTTGTGGTGTAATCTATTCCAATTTGTACTTTTATATTAAATGTTTTTCTCATTTTGCTGCCTGTCTTGACCAGGACACCCTCTTAGAAAATATCTCAATTGGACCTTCCTGGTTCGATAATAAATAAAAAACATAAGTAATCAAAATTCATTGATGGTTTTACTCTCAAATTAATGTAAATTATGTTGGTCTCCACTTCAACCTCCACAACTGTTCCCACTGGTTTGCTGCATCAACTGCATTAGCAGTGAGCATTGGCACTCTTTCTAACAGAAAATAGTTGATCCTCTCATCATAATTATTAAATTCATTCTGAGCCTGATGTTTAAGACGGTGAGAATAAAGAAAAAAGGTTTGACTGGCAGTCAACCAAAGTAAAGTCCATAGTCAAGAGAATTTGAAGTGTGAACACAGTGGGGATTAACCCAGCTGGATCGAGCGAGTGAGGGATTTCATAATGCTTCTAACACGTGACAGACATGAAATGAAAAAAACTAAAAGGAAATAAATATCTCTAGGTGAAGAAGAGAAGTCACACACATAGAAGACACCAACGAGTTTGTGTTTATAAGAGCTGACTACGGTGTCAGGGTGCCGTAAACGTGATCATGTGATTTTTGAGTTTCCCTACAGGGATCAATAAAGTACTCCTGATTCTGATTCTGATCTCCTGAGCAGAATTAATAACTTACTTCCTGCTTCTGTCTGCACCACCTCTCACCTAGATAATGTGGAGGATTTGTTGCTGTTGTGAATGTTTGGGTGAAGGGAACCTCCCGCTGTGTTGTGCATGTGTGAAAGGCTAAGTCTGGATAAAATCCGGAACCAGTGTTCCGGACTTTACCCGCAGGTCACGTCTAAAAACAGCTACTGAGTTTCCATTGACTGTCCATTGTCTTTCATTGACTTCCTAGTTGATGAACATTGTTTATCCACTCCAGCTGAACTGAAACATCTATTACAATGTGTGCAGTCTTCAGAGTTCCAAACTGTTTCAGTATGGCCAAGTGTATGTACACTGTTACAGTAGCTAAGTGATAAAACAATCAGCTTTTTGGTGAAAAAATAACATGTTATTTTTATATACATACAGAACTATACTATTACCAATGGCTTAAAGCTTTGAAAAATTCACATTATTGTATTTCTTCCTCCCCTTTTCTCTTGGTTTCATCTCTTATGTTACATGTACATTGAGGTTTAATTTACATTTTAAAAAACTGCTACAGCACCTCAGAATGTTTGCAGAAGAAGAAGCTAAATCTCATTTTTCATATGAAAAAAGGAAAATAATAATAAGCTTAATATGGGGAAATTCACTTGATACTTAATGCATTATATCAGTATGATCGTAACAAAGGTTTCTGTTTATAAAATAACACTTTTAACATTTTGGCTGAAACTGTTTTTTTTTTTAAGGAATAATTTTCATCAATTCTCATCAGAGCTTGTCTAATATATGGTAAAGAAGTGAATCACGGCATCCTCCAATGTGCACATAAATAGGAATTGTATTGTGGTTAAAAAAAAGCCATTGGTTGAATCCCAACCCGAAGTCATTTTTTGTTGCCTATCAAAGTGGATGTCAGGTCCAGCCCATGGGAGGGGCGACATGACACTTCCACCGCAGCTTATAAACAGGTCAGCCAAGAGAACCATGGAGTCCAAAGCAGTGGGAGGGGGACACTTTCAACCAAAACCGTGTAACTGAATCTAAACCAGTGGTTAAACCTATTCAGCAGTGCAGGAATGAGGAGCACCCTAACAATACAATACCATTCAAAGGCTAACACAGCCTGTGAAACACAGTGGAATGATCAGGGAGGGGTTTTAATCAGGCAGAAAGGCTCTCAGCCAGTCAGCCAGCCAGTCAGACTACAGAGGCTTTTGCTCAACAAAAAGACCCATATCCCAGCACCTACATCTATCTCTCTGTGTTTGTTTTGGATTGACTCTCTCATTCTTTCAGAAAGTGCAAGGAATAAGAAAAATGTAAAAGGCACTTCAGTTGGCAGTGGCTGAGAGATGTGATAAAGTGAAAGGGAAGTGAGGGGACAGAGAATGGGGAACTGAGAGTCAGTCTGCCCTCAGCCTGACCTGCAGCTTTCAGGGGGCTTGAACACATCAGATATCCCATTGTGGGCGGTGATTAATTGAGAGTGATAACTTACCATGAACAGAGATTGTTATAGGCTTTAATGTGGTAGGCCTGGCTTTTTAAATGCTGCTTTCACGTAGCTTTGTAGTCCAGCATATGGGCCCAGACGTATTCACTGACAAAAGACGAACGCAAATTTATCACGCTTGTATGTCCTGCTAACAACGTGTTCCCCAAACCCAATTTTTTTTTAGCCTTTCTGGCTTTTGAACTTTGAACACTGATGGGAAAACACACTCATGCTGTGGCAATAACAGTTTTTGATTAGCAACTCATAAGAATAAATTAGACAATTCATTCATTTTCTATTAATTAGTCAGACTGTAATTAATGTTAAACATGATGACTAACACACATCTCAGGTTGCCTCAACTGCTTATTTTGTCACATCAACAATCAGTAAGCCACAAATCTTTCAATTTACAGGTCTTTGAAAAAAATCTGATACTTATATTTGAGAAGGTGTACAAAATATTTATTGCTAGTGGATGAGATATTACTACATTATCAAACTTAAGTAAATGCTCTGCTGGTTGACCATTGTTTTTTCTTTATTTAAAACTAAAGAAAAATAATTGTTCACACCTTTTCACAAAGTAAAATGGAATAAAAAGTAATCTTTGAAAATGACAGGTGATATGAAAGGTTTAGCATTTTTGTGAGCAATTAAAACTGAAACATTGAGACTTACTTGTCTCTTTGATCTGTTGCACCAATAAGCAGTGTTGTTGCAGTATTACAGTATATCTTCCAATAATGTTTGTGTTTACACAGATGGATTAAGTGCTTCAGCAAATTCAAAGAAAATCTGAACTGCATCAAAACAGCTGCCATAAACCACATAGGCACAGCTAAACAAGTTTTAAGGAAAAGTGACCTCGCCTTTAAGGGATAGTTCACAAAAAAAAATTATTCACTCATTATCCACTTACCACAATGCTGATGGAGGGGTGGGGGAAGTGTTTGAGTCCACAAAACACTTCTGGACAGTGTCGCAGCCAAATCCAATATAATTGAAGTCAATTGGGACCTTTTCTTCAGACGTAATAAAACAACAGAAAAGTGTCCGCAAGCCCTGACATTCAAATTAAACTTGAAACAGCATCATTGCGTTTTAGCCTAAATCTCTTCTGATTGCCTCCTCAGAGGCACGTACACAAGGGCACACACGAACACCGCACACACTCTCACCCACGGGCACGTGCAGGCTTCACCACTTCTGGTAGTGGACTTATAGGCTAAAAAATGAATTTGGATGTCGGGGTTTGCGGACACACAACACCACAGGAGCAGTTTAGAGGCTGTTAATGTTTTTTTCTGTTGTTTTATTACGTCTGAAGAAGAGGTCACTTTGGCTGAAACCTCCTGAAACTGTTGGCTGAAAGTGTTTTGTGGACTCAAACACTTCACCAACCCCTTCATCTGCATAATGGTGAGTTATAGATAATGAGTACATTTTCATTTTTTGGTGAACTATCCCTTAAAGCTAACATTATGGAAGTTTACAGAGGTTTGTCCCAGTTTTTATGATTCAAGTTGTAGCTTCTCACCTCAAGCTAAAGAGGTGAGTAATTCCAATGACAGATTAGCAGGTCTGCAGTGGAGCGACCAGGTTGCTGCAATAATAATAATTATCAACAGTGACTGAGTAGAGTTCCTCAAACAGCTTAAGTTTGGGAATGACACTTGGATACATTATGTCTCTTAAGCTGCTTTCCGGAGGAGTTACATGTGTGAACGCAAATGTGCAAATTTCCTCCGCCTAGCCTCCTAGTATAATTTCCTTGGAGATCCTGAAGAATCCAAGGCTGGATTCATGGTGAGCAAATTAATGACGCATCCAACTGGGTGACTGTGGCTGAGGGGTAGAGCTGTCACCCTCCAACCAGAACGTCAGCGGTTTGATCCCTGGTCTTCCCCATCTGCATGCCAAAGTGTTCTTGGGCAAGATGCTGAACCCCAAAATTGCCCCTCATAGAAAAAAAGTGCTGCTAATAGATGCACTGTATGATTGTAAAGGTATGTGTCACGTTGCATCTATTGCACTTCTGTCCATCCTTGGAGAGGGATCTCTCACATGTTTCTCTCTCTCTGAGGTTTCTACATTACTTTTTCCCTGTTAAAAGGGATTTTTAGTATTTTTTTCTTACTCTTGTTCAGGGTTAAGGGCATGGATGTCACACCTTGTTAAAGCCCTATGAGACAAATTGTGATTTGTGGATATGGGCTAAATTAGATTGCTTGATGATTGAATGGCAAACTGTATTGTAAAGCACTTTGAGTGGTCACAAAGACTAGAAAACGGCTTTATAAATACAAACCATTCACATGTGACAGGCACAAAATAAAAAAAACAACTAAAAGAAAACAAATATCTCACAGTGAAAAAGTGCTGTTTTACAAGTAAAAGACAAAGACGAAGATGTCAAGAGAGTTTGTAGCGATAAGAGCTGACGTTGTGTGAGCCGATGTCTGTGTGTTGGAAAGAAAATCATGTGGCGGAGTTATTATGTCACTTCCTACCTTTGTCTGCTGCACCGGGCTGCTCAACCTCTCAACCGCCTGAATAATTTGGAGGATTTGTTGCTGTGAATGTATCTATACAGAACCTCCCACTGTGTTGTGTATGTGTGAAATATCTGGGTAAACTCCATAGCCAATTCTTCGGATTTTACCTGCAGGTCTGAAAATGGCTTTAGTCTGATCAACATGTTGTGCATGTATAATGGGGGCAATTAGACATCTGGGGTGGGTAACTTATCACAGTGGAGTTAGTGTTGAGAGTCGCAATGAGAAATTCAACCAAGCAGTGGTATAATAATAATATAATAATAATAATTCTCATTATTTATTTTTTTTACCCTTGCCACGCACAGACTAGCGCAACCAAATGTTTCGATGCCTGCACAGAAGCACACATGGAGGTGATGGGTTTCAGTAAGGAAGCTGTTACGGATGATGCTGCAATTGAACACAACACAAGATCATTTTTAATACATGTGTCATCAATTTAAAATACGTGAAAAAACTAGTTCAACAGCCCAGTTTGCATTAGTAAATGAACAAACTGTGAAAACCTGGGAGACTTTGGTTATCCTCTGTGTGGTGTTTTGTTTTCTACGAAACTTATTTTCCCCCCAGGTACCTGAGTGAGATAGATCCGTCCTTTTCACGAATCAATATCGGATCATTGTAATGGAGATCAATTTTAATCAGAGATTAGTTTAAACCCTGCACTGTGTCCAACCAGCAATTCAGAAATCAGGGAATTCTGACATGGCAAATGAAATAAACGTGATCAGCAGACTCAAATAGCACAGAATAGAGTTGACAGATTGGGTGGGCATAGTAGAAATCTGGGTGGGCATTACCCACCCAAGCCCACTTCTAGATCAGGGCTGAGGGTAGAGGAGAACAACACTAGTTAGAAAACTTTGCAGGACAAAAAGTAGACCTAAATATCACAGATGACCTAAATATCACAGATGAAAACTAAAGGGGCTTTCCTTTTTGTTGACTAACACAAACTGTAACTTCAATATGGCTGAGGCCAAAACTAAATTTTAGAGTGGTGTCAAAATGAATGTTGCCAGTTATTGATACTTATTATCCGCTGGTTTCACTATAAAATACAAGCAATGTTTTTTCAGTTCCATATTAACATATACAACATTAAACCAAGGGACAATAAAGTGATGGTCAGACACTTTGACATTGTGATGAACCGCACATGTGACGTCTCACTGGCCTACGACTGCTGAAGAAATTACATCTGTTGATCTCCTGAGAGAGTTTAAACAGATGGAACAAGCGACAGAGTAATGGGGGAAACAAGGGTGAGCGAAGCCAAACACATCTTGAATAGTGACGCACAGTGTTTGTTCTTGTCTTTTCACTGGTGTCAAGACCCCAGGGTCTTGTCTGCTGGCCCTTATCTATCCCAGTTCAATTACTGATGTGTCAGTAGTGATCAATGAGCTGAGAAGGGCAGAGATTAGGGGTGGGATTTAGCTGGAGGCGCTCTGGGACCACATGGTTGGGTCATGGTGGGTGAGTGTGGCTGTGTGTGTGTGTATGGACAGGGGTAATATGAGGCTACCAAAACCTTGTGGTGGTGATGTGCTTGGAGGGAGGCGGGGGGCAAAGTTGTGGGCGGGTGGCTCATTGGGTCACATTGTATCTTTCAGGGTGTAAGTGACTGAAGGGTGTTTTTTTTAAGACTGCCCTCCAGCACACTCCCTGTCAGCCCTGTTGATTCTACTGCAGCATTCAGCGCAGAGTGGATGGAGCACATAGAGAGCTTGGTCAGTGATAGATGGTCATATACATGCTGAGCTATTCATAGTTTTTGTGTGTGGATGTGAAGGGAGTTGATCTTTGGTGACCAATAGAGGACCCAAGGGTGACTGCCACATCCATCAGTGCTACCAGAGGCCTGGGAGTTTGAAGGATCCTCATAGTAGTAAGTATAACTCAAATTCACCTTCCACATCCATTCCACTTGTTCTTTCAGCCCCTGATACGTCTCAATATTCTTGTGGTCCTTCTCTCTGATGTTACCAAGAGCTGGGATTGCCACATGTATCACTGCTGCTCCTCTGCTCCTTGTCAACTACCATTATGTTTGGTTGATTAGCCAGCATCTGTTGGTCAGTAAAGCTATTTTCAGTCCCGCAGGAGGATCTCCAGAGAATTAGGTCTTGACTTTCTCCTTAGTTTCACACACGCACAACACAGCAGGGGATTCACTGCTCAGACGTGTTCAGAACAGCAACAAATCCTCAGCAGGATCCAGGCGGGGGGTTTGCATCAAGCAGAGCAGGATGTTACATTTTAATTCCACTGCGGAGATAACGTAAAATTGCTTACAGCACATCAACACCAACATCAGCTTAAACTCTATTGACATGTTTGCCATTGATTTCTACATGTATGGCAAAACCTGTTTTGTTTTTGTCCCGTTTGCATCTGTCGCTTGTAAGAAGCAGCCCCCACTAGCTCGCAGCGAATCGCCATCTGTGTTCTCACATCGGATTCTGCTGACTTTCTCTGGCTTTTATATTACACTACCAGGTGGAGAAACCTTTCCTGCCCTGTGTTAGCCAGTTGAGGTGAGTGGCATAGGACCTGAGCTTGAAGGAGACATGCACACCACCCCCAATGAAGACGATGATGACTGAATTCTATTCTTTTCTGTTACACACTCACACAAATGATTATTTTAAAAGGTTTATATTCATGTGTGATTCCCTCATAGACTGTTCTCTCAAGAGTATACACAGAAGAAAAGACACAAAGAGCTTCCCCTGAGCTCCCATGACACTCATGACACATCATAACAATGACACAATCTCCTCCCATTAAGAGGCTGGCTTCTGTGCATCAGATAGCAAGCTTAGTCTTAGACATGAGCTTACATATTGATGGAGGAGGCATTGCTCAACCCCCCCCCCCCCCCCCCCCCAGATCTGTGCTAGTCATATAATCCGAGCTCATTAATCCTATAGACTAATTATCACTAAATCAATATCAGACCAACAGATTATTTCAGTCAATTCAGCTGTTCAAGTCAAGTTGAGTCTCAGCGTCCTCATCAGGAAATTCGGGTGGAAACATGATCTACCATGATATTTGCTCTTTTCACATTTCTTCACAGGTGTCAACAGTGAAAATAAATGTTTAATATGAGGTTGCTCTGAAATTAATTTTGTAGCCACTTTAATCTCTATCGCCTTTAATCAAAAAACATTGTTTTTAGTGTAGTTCATCTTTATCAGGATTTTTTCAATCCCAAAATGTATTGTTATACAGAGGTGACGTCTTTGTCTCTAAGCATAACACATTTTTCCTTATTCACTCTTAAAAAATCAGTAATCTTTTCCATCACATATATTGCCTTTAGACTTTTGACTATAACCTTATCATCCTCCAACACCACATGAATTATGTTGGCCAAGTATAATTTCAATTCAGTTCAATTTTATTTGTATAGTGCCAAATCATAATATACATTATCTCAAGGCACTTTACATAGAAGGTCAAGATATTAAAATCTTATTAATAAAGACAACCCCAACAGTTCCCACAATGAGCAGCACTTTGGCGACTGTGGAGAGAAAAACTCATTAACAAGCAGAAACCTCTAGAACCAGACTCAATGTGAGCGGTCATCTGCCTCGACCGGTTGGGGTGAGCAGAGAAAAATGGCGAGGAGAAGGGAGACAGGTGGAAAAGAGGGGAGAGAAGAGATAGTGGGGAGGAGGAGGAGGGGGAGTTAGAGGCCAGAGAGACCGGGAACACTTGAGCAACATCAGGTATCAGATCTGACTAGTTAAAATGTAAACAATAACAGTATGAAGAAGTTATTGATTATTAATGATAGCAGCAACAACCCATATAATAATAATTATTAAGTATGGTTGTTAATAATAATAATAACAGTTGTTGTCCTGCATTTCTGGAGTCAGAGATACCTGCATTGAGAGAGAGAGAAAGACAGAGAGGGACTATGGGAGAGAGAGAGGGACTATAAAACACTAGACTACCGGGGATGACATATCCCAGTACCTCGCTCAGCACAGAATTCACTCTGTCTCAGATTGATCTTTGGGCAACTCCAGAAGATATGAATATGGTTTGCATCTGTATGGCCACATTGCCTCCAGCATAATTTCTGTTTTTAAAAATGCAATTTGAGCCTGACATTCCATCAAGCCTAAAAAGAGTTTATAGATTATCCTTGTTGATATTTTGCTTAATGTATTGGCCATCTCTTCTACCACTGGGTTCTTATTTTCTAGAGTTTCCCCTTTAACTTTTGTTGTTTTAGTGTCCCCTCCATTGAAGATATCTAAGCAAGTTTTAATGCCTAATTCCAAATCTGTCCTTCACATCTTGAATGGTTCTTACAGTTCAGTAACAGTGCAAAATGTAGTACTTTGCTTTTCATGTATCATCATATATAATCTAAATAATATATCCCTGGTTTGAACTCAATGCATGACATTTTCTTTTAGTTTAATTCAATTCAATTTAATTTTATATTTATAGCACCTAATCATAACATACATGATCTCAATGCAACTTTACATCGAAAAAATTAGAGAGAAACCCAAAGTTCCATCAATGACCAAGGACTTTGGCGCCTGTGAAGAGAAAAAACTCCCTCATAACCTGGAAGAAACTTCTAGCAGAACCAGACTCGACGTGGGCGGACATCTGCCTTGAATGGTTGGGGTGAGCGGAGAAAAATGGAGAAAGGGGAAAGAAGAGACAGAGACCCAGAACACTTTTGTAATTAAAATAATAGGAGTTATATTTATTGATGTAATAATGTTATTAATGATAGCAGCACCAGTTAATAAATTAATAAATAATAAGAATAGCAGCAGCTGTCTGATAAGCCTTAACCATACTTCCAATGTAAATATTGTTATTGTCTCATTTGTATTTGTTATATTATCACCTCATTTATTCTACTACTCAACTCCAGTGGGTAAGTAGACCATCTTTCTATGTCCACCCTTTGGTTTACATGATTATAATTGGCCTCATACAACATTTACACTTTTTTTTAAATCTAATTTGGTACTTTTGTTTATTTTCAAGGTAAATAATTGAATAAAAGGATTTGTGTGTAGTGGTATCCAATGTACCAATATAGTAATTACATTTTTCTGTGATCCCCATCCCCATTCCTTGAAAAAGAAGCATCAACTGCTTTAAGACATGTCATCTACAAATAGGCAGATTCTGTTTCAGTTTTACAGTGAACATGTTACAAGCTATTCAATGATTAGTTACTGAATCTTAACTTCATTTGGGTATTTTATTTGGTTTTACAGGGCCACTCTAAGTCAGTTCAGTGGATTCAGTCATTCATCATCCATGCATGTTTATGCTGAAGGTGTATAGGGGAGAGTGGGGTAATTTGTGCCAAGGGGCAATTAGTGCCACCCCTGTTATCTGGAAAACCACAGAAGATGTTGGTCATGTGACCACATATTTTTGAAGGGGCATCCATTTCACAAAGAAGGGAGACACATGGCTTGAGAGGTAAGCACATTTAAGTTCCCCAAAAAATGTTTTGCCCTCGAAAATAAAATTTCTATGATCAAGGTTTTTTGATTGCTGTGCTTGAACAATTATAGACAACTATAATTACTAAACAGTTCACACATGTTTTAGTGCTTTAGTAAGCTACAGCATGAGTCTATACAGTTAGCATGATGCTAGCTCAAAACACCTGGGGAATGCATTTTTTCCAAAATGGTTGGTCTGGGATAATTTGTGCCAAAGGGCCTGGGGTAAGTTGTGCCGTGGCACAACTTATGATTTTTTACTATATATTACTTTATTGTATTTCATTGTTATTGTACATTTTATTCTTTCATTTGATCACTAAAACTATGTGATATTCTTAATTTTAGACCATCATGCCTAATACAAACGGAAGACAGACAGGGTTTCAACTCCTCCTCTTAACAGGGGAAGACCATACGTCAGGTTGGAAAGGAGATGAAGATCTGCAGGATGACCATAAAAAGATATATGGATACGAAAAAAATAGGAGAAGTAACAAAGCCAGACTATGAAAGAACAGCAACTGCCAAACAAGGCTTTTCCATTCGCACAAAGAAATAACATTGACATGCCTGCCAGCTGGACCAGAGACACAAAAGCAGGTTAGATGAAGTATAGGTTATTGGATAGTTATTCGGAGCGGATAGTTTCAACTTAGCCTAAATCTGAATGTAAACTGCAATGTGCTGATAAACTTTTAACTTTCTCTAGGACCTGATTGGTTGAATGCCTTTAAAGCACGATACCATTTGGCATGCCACGTTCCTGAAGCAACCTCTCTTGGAAGAGCTACTGCCTTTAATAAGCACAACGTGGGGGAGTTCTTTGATAACCTCTCTAAAGTGATGGACGGGTAACTTAATAATCATCTGGCTTGGACATGCTGATATGATCACATGTACACTCCAAGGCCTCTCACTCTTTCTCTCTCTCTCTCTCACACACACACATATCTAGAGGGTCTTCTGTCCTTCATTTGTATTGAATTTGTCTTGCTTTTATATAGAATTATCATTTGTGAGATTAAAATGATCTGTCTTACTTCAATTATCAATGGCACAATTTATCCCAGTGTATTCTCTCTAATGGCACAACTTACTCCATACCGGGGGCAAGTAGTGCCACAAAACTTTTTTTTCTTAAGCTATATTTCTCAAACAGTTTGTTTAAGATCCAAAGTAATTGTTCCCAGGGATGCAAAACATCCTAAACTATATGTAGATATCTTAGTTGGAGGCATTGCTGTTATCCCCTTGCTTTAAGGGCACTTAAGGTAAAAATTGGCACTACTTACCCCACTCTCCCCTATATACTGATGATCATCATTCAATTCTGTATAAAGAACCAAGAACTGTGTGCTGTGTCTGCATTCACTCTCTTGAGAGTTACTGCAGTTGATAAAGTGGTCTCAGTGGTTCACAACAATCTCCAACAGAGGCTTATGTTATACTTTGGTAGTTAATGAGTATTTACCATTCGTATCCTTTATTGTATTGGTAATCACAGTGCATTTCTCTGTTGTTTACCACATCCTTGTTTAAGTGGAAACTTTGAAACTATTTCAAGGAAATAGTTCATGCTTATTTGGAGTGCTTTCTGGAGGAAAGCTTCAAGCTGATGTAATGCAAAGCTACGTGTTCATAGGAAGCGTTGTGTGGAGGAAAGCTCCAGTGAAGAGACTTGCAGAGACAAGAGGAGCTGAAGAAAAAAATCCCAATATTTGACTGCATCAAGATTCAACTAATTAGATATACTCCTTCGTTTAACACATTTAGAGGCACTACAGCAAATAAACTTAAATTTTGTGAATTAAATAAATGCCAGTGAGGAGTGGGATGCAGTATGGGTAGTAAATGAATTACTCTGACCAAAGACAACATAGATTCAAGCTGTTGTGTAATGACAATAATAAACCACAATTTAGTAAGTTAGACTTTGTATAAACCTGACACATAAATTAAGGTGAGGATCTGATGACTGAATGTTCCTTAGGGTTGGGGTTTCAGGAACATATTCAGGAACATTCAGCATATAGACTTAAAAGGGTAGCATAGAATTATGTCAAATTAATAATTTGGCTGGCTGGTTTGAGAATGTGGGAAAGTGCAGAGAACCCAGTATTGCAGCAGGAGCAGGTCTACATCATGGTTTTTTGGAGGAAGTGGAATCAAGCCAGGGTGATAAGGTCCTCACAAGATGCTCCGGGGAACGCCAACTTGCCATCCAGGTGGAAGGAAGTACTATAATGTGCCATCTGCATCACTGCACCAAAGCTTGACCAGCAGACCAGAGTGCCAGTGAACAAGTAAAAGACATAGTACAAAATGTAGATGTTGTCAGGATACCAAGCACAGTCGAGACAACCACTGTAGAGGTCTGCAACTCTGATACTGACTCAGCTACTGCAGAATGAAGCCAAAAGACATGAACAGACTAGTATGATGGAACTGTACAGCTGTGAAACTTACGACAAAATGCCAACCCCTGAACTAATAACACCAGACAAAAAACTTTGACTGGATCACTTACATTTAACCCTAACCCTAGATCCAACAGTGGTTCATTAAGTAACACTTACCCAGCATTGCTGACTTGGAGTGCTTCTGAGTTTAAAACTGATGCTAACTGATGCTAGTTTTGTCGCCCTCACTAGCATTCATTGTTTTGGGGTCTAGTGATCCCCATAGGGGGAATATTCCAGTTGGGAAGAAATATAATCCTCTGTCTAAGGGTAGGCTTTAACCTTCCTTTTTGATTAAGTTTATAATAAGGGCTGGCTCAGGTCAGCCTTGGACCAGCTCTATGCTGACATATACATTAATGTTATGTATCGTCAGATATGTTAAATTTAATTATGTTCATGTTATGTCATGCGTGTGTTAGTTCATGTCTAGTCATGTGTGTTTTGAGCACTATGTGTTAAGTTTAATTTCACTCATGTCTAGTCTCGCCGTGCATTTCCTATTTTATTTTGTACTCACCTCTTTCTTCTCTTTTCACACCCTGACTTCCTCCCTTTGTGTGATTTTCCCACCTTGGTGATCGTCTTCCCCGCCCCTGATTGGTTTCACCTGTTTTCCTCTTCCTCATGTATAAATAGTCCTCGTCTCCCTTTGTCCTGTGCCAGTTCGTCTTGTCCATTCCATGTGAGTTATGAGAGTTTTACTTCTAAATCAAGTTTGTTTGCCTTTTCAAGTTTTTGAACTTTTGTTTGACCCAGTGTTTGGTTTTGTCACTTTTTTGATCCTCCACTGTTATGTCGGGCATTACAGTGTTTAAGGTTGTCATGGTTACGATGCTGTATTCTGTTTGTTTACGTTTACAGCAGTCACGCATGTGCGTGAGAGTTAGTGTGTGTTTTATGTGAAATAAATGGAGTACGCTCCAACTTGAGCTCAGCGTCTGTATTGCTCATTATAATACATAACATCCACGATAGCGCTTTTTGTTTGTACACTTCTAGTCCAGAAATAAACATTTTTGTTACATTCATCAACTGCTTGGAGTCGTGCATTTGAGTCCATCAGTATTCGTGTCTAAGGTCGTAACAAATGTATCATTAATACATATTACCGATTTGATTGGGGATATGGCCATATCATTGAACGTGATTGTGGATCATGGATCATGGTGGCAGCTGATTGTGGATTATGATTACAACAAGATTGCTTAGATCATATGCTTACTCACGTATAAATTGTCAGTGCTGCTACCTTAATCTCTGTCAGACTTATTCTTTTGGATTAATACATTAACTGTAATATACCTCTCCATTTATGTTAGACACTTTTTTTCCCTCATGAATGTAAATATTTTTATTTTTATTGATGTGCTCTGATGTGCAATTCTATCCATCCTGGGAGAGGGATCCCTCTGTAGTTCAGCTTCAACTGGTTGGGGTAAGAAGACAAAAATGGAGAGAGAGAGGAGAGGTGCTTGTAAAGGAGGAGGAGAAGGGAAGAAAGAGACCAGGAGCCAGTGGCGGCTGGTGATAACATTTATTGGGGGGTTGAGTTGTTTTTGTTTTCTTGTTTTTTGGGGGGGGGGGGCAAACAAACTGGAGCCAGAATCAACAAAAACAACTGAACACATAAAACACCAATCCTGTAGCCTCCATCGAGCTGCTGAGCATTGCTAAGCCTGATGCAAAAATGTAGCCTCATTGTGTTTAAGTGACAGTGGCTACTTTCATGCTGTATGCATTTTGCAGAGAGATGTTTTTGGTATCGCACCCACGTCATTATCATAGTGCTTCCATGCCGACACATTGAAACAGCAAACAGGGGAAGCAACATTAGACATTACCTACACCACAACCAGTTAATCACCTCTGTTTCTCATAACAAGAGCGGGAAAGCACCAGGTGTAAGCTCGTACTCAATGAACAATCTGTAAAGCAGTTCCACTTGAAGTCGCCAAATCTTTGCCTGTCAGCTTGCAGCAGAAGTAACTCAGTGATGGCGGATGAACCCCAGACAGTGTCAAGGGCGACCAATCACATTAGATTAAAAAAGTAAGTAATCAATATCCATTGGCGGTAAATAAAAGTGGGAGTGTCCGGGGTGCAGAGAGCTGCGTCCCATGGAAAATCTGCAACAACCAATTAAAAAGCAGCCTCATTTACCATGGTTGTCAAAAGTATAAGGACCCACATTCACTTCCATTTGGCCGGCTACCCGCATATGGAAGTATGTGTATTTAGACAGAAATGGACCAAATACAATTTGAAAACACCTTATATTGAATGCTCACAGGCACATAGGGTCTACCAGGTGCTTTGTACAAGTAAACTATTATTATATAATAAAATTATGTTAAACATTTTTATACAGGCTTTATTGTCCCAGGATGTTGAATGAAATAAAATTAACATACAATGAAAATTGTATGTCAGCTGTAACAAGCTAACTTATATATAATTTATTTGGTGAAAGATGCTCAAAGGTAAATGGACTGCATATATATATATATATATATATATATGCAAATATATAGTATTTTTCAGGTCTAACAATTCAAAGAGACAGTAGTCGCATTCATTCACACATGACAAACAGTGCATTTCTCCAGGTGTGCTGGAGTCAGGGCACACCTCATTCACTAACCCCTCTTAGATATATATTGAGACTTCTGTATAGAGAACTATATAGTGAGCTTACCAAAAGAGAAAAAGGCTTTCGTACACTACTGTGCATATTTTCTCTGCACAGGTAATTACATCATTTTGGCATAGTACAAAAACAAGTACAGCCTCTGGAAAATCCGACAATTTAAATGATTATTTCATACTAAGTATTATACAGTCAGTGCAATGCATGATGGTATATATGGCTGTGTTGACCATCGATTGTACACTACTTTTTACAATGCATTGTGGGTGCAGTATGTAGGGTAGGATAAAAAAAATTGTTTGCCAATCTCTTGTTGAATGCAATTTTTTTGAAGTATACATTTTGTTCAATATTTTGTATTTATCATTATCTTAAATTAACTTGTAATTCTAATGCCTTGATTGGGAACCAGTGGGGATATGTAAAACATTCATGAACATGTGTGCATCTTAATTCTGATGTAGTGATGAAGTGATGATGTGATCAAAGAACACAGCAACAGTTTGATGCCTAATTTTAGGTTTGTTTATTAAGTGGTTCTGTGCATTTTTCATGTGTCTTACAATAAATTAATATATCACTTTTTCATTTAATTACATTAACATTAACATGTTAAATATACATACAGATTAAGGAGGCGTTGCTTTGTATGTTTATTTAAATCCTTTGTATGTTTTTCTGCACTTCTCAGGCTCCACCCAGTGAATGGCAGTATTTGTGCTTTAAGTGCTTGCTGTGCCATTAGATTCACCTCCTACAAAGAGCAGTGGGTTGACCTAGCAAGTGCTGTCCTTTCTCATGGCCCATAGTCCTGCATTGTGAATGGGCGTGCTGCCCTTTTTTAAGGACCTTCTGCCAATATTGTGACTGGGGTGCAGTAGTTGATTTAAGGCTTGTGGTCAGAGAAGCAGGTTGAAGGTCAGGGCAGCAGAGGTCAACCCTGGAACATCCAATTTACTCAACTTCAATATGGCTGTGGTCACATATATGGAGCTTTAAAGACCAGTTGGACTGGAGCAGTCTGCCAGGGCAACCAGTGCACTGTCACACAGACATGTTGTAGAGCTTTCAGGGGCATTTTTTACGCTCAGATCTTTTATCAGGTCAGAACACTCAAATTACAAAAGACATCTCTTTCTGAGACATTTGTCTTTCAAAAGACAACATATATGTATTCTGAATAATCCACAAGCTTCACTTTAAAATTGTTCATTCGGGAAAGATTAAAAATTACTCTAAAATTAAATTTCAAATGCTATAAGGAGAACATATTAAAAGGAATTTATGGAAGCAGGGCTCTCAGAGGCAAATGCCTTAATACCAAAACACCTACGATGAAACCAAAGCTTAAAGCTGTATCTGCACAGTTCTAGTCATATGAATGATATTTTAACATTACTATCCTTACCAATTCTGCGTATCTATCTGGTGCTTAAATATTTCTCTTATCGCTTTTTAATGGCTTATTCTAAGTGTATAAAAACAAGACTTATACTTGATTATACAAATAAAAACATAATTGAGTAATATCTTCCTTATCTTCAAGATCACCCTAAATCTGTTCTACTGTAACCATGGTTAAAACGTTAAATGCAGTATTTTTCTTCCACACATGCCTTTTTTCCGAGTGACCTGAAACACGGCTGATGACGGTTCAGATAATTAAAGAATGAATTAATGCACCAATAGCAATCAGTCATGGTGGGTGACATGAAATGTACAAGATCTCACAAACTCACATTTGTAACAGTTACTCTCTTTCTTCATCTCTCTCTCTCTTGCTCTCTGTACTTGTACATCTTTGTGATGCCTGTTTTTCACACAGACCTATGGAGTGAGGATATTTTGGGAAAATTAGGACATTTTGGCAGGTACTCACTTTTTCAAAGGGCTGTTTGAGTTTAGATTTGCTTTGAGGGTTAGAAAAAGGTTTGGGTTAGGTTGGGGTTAAAACCTAATTGTGTTTGTGAATAGCAGCTTGGGCTGTCACATTAGCCACGGTTGGGAGTGTTAGTGGGCGTATTTCAAACTGGCTGAAACAAGCAGTGAGACCCTCAGTACTCTCTCAGTTTGAGAACAGAAGAGAAAGAACAGAGGAAAAACAGACAGACCTCCTGCTCGTCCAGTTCCTGATGTGCTTTGTGCATTGAGACAGGGAAGTAAATATGTAGGTGTTTGTCCCTGACAAAAGACTGAAAACACCAAACCTACGGCTGCTACACTTTCAAATGGTTAATTGACACCTCTAACTGAATCCTTCTTTGACTAACTGTCTCTTGGAGCAAAAGAACAACCGGCCTACACATTGCATTATCTGTCAATTTAATCCCAGAGGAAAAACAGCCATCCAGAGTCAACAAACTAACAAACACATAACTAGTCAGAGAATTCAAAGGACTTGTGGATATTTTTTAAATACACCATATTTTTTAAATACTGTCACTGATCAGTTTTAATACAGAGTATTAATAGAACCCAACAACCCACTGGTCCACTTGGTAGCATTGCATTTCTGCACAATTTTTTTAAATTGAGATGACGGAACGAACATGAACGATGTCTTTCTTTTCCTCATTGCTGTTTTTTAAGAGAAAGTAATAGCTCTTCAACATCTATCAGCTCCAACAAGATCCGCTTGATAACACTTCCAGTGTTCAGAAACAGAGACACCACAGAATTGGTAAATAAGCGAACCAGAAACCAGAAGACACTCAACACCAGCCTAGAAACTCTATTGCCACTAGTGTATCGGTGGTGTAATTGCAGCTCAACTCACCCACACTTAAACACAACTATGAAGGCTCTGCCCTGTGCGTAGACTACGTGCATACCTACAGCATAGCTTTGACGCAGAAGCATGAATCAGCCTTTATAAGCAGCAACTGTTTGCTGGCTCTTCCTCCTGAGGGCTTTGTGTAAAGTTCATTATGTTCTAATGGTGGCCTGAAGCTTAGCTGTTAAAGTGCAGGGTATTGCAGAAAAAGTGAATATAAAGAGTCTTCATACTGCTGGACTAATTAATCTCAAGTGCATTTTTGTCACATTTCCCTCCACACTTTACTAAGCCTTCATGTTGGGACAATGGATGAAGCTCACAAGAAAGCAAGTAGAATGGATGAAGCAACTTTTCAAGCTGAGCTTTTAACAAAACCGGGTTTTGGCACTTGGTGGCCAGTGTTTGTGTTTGTCTGTTCATAATGGAACACAGTCATCAGTTTTATAGTGAATTTGTTTCCCTTAAATTCTAGTACTCAGTAGAGTGCATAACTCCACTAAAGCTCAACAGTCCCCTTAGATTTGTCGGCACCAAATTGCACACACAATAATACATATCAGTGGTGACTTGTTAATACGGGGCTCCGACATCTTGAGGGGAAAAAAAGTCTAGTTAAAGGTACAGTGTGTATAATTTTGTAATATCTAGTGTTGAAATTGCATGTTGCAGCTCAACACCCCTCACCTCACCCTCTCCTAAAAGTGAAAGAGAACCTGTGGTAGCTTCAGTTGTCATAAAAACTCAAAAGGTGTTTAGTTAGTTCAGTCTGGACTAATGTAAAAAACATAGCGGCCTCTGTAGACGGTCTCCTCAATGTAAATATAAAGTATTTAAATATAAAGGGCCTTTTCTGGGGTAAAGGAAACTACAATTCATACAATTTAGATGAAACAAACTAGTGAAAACATCATGAGGATTATTCTACATAAAATTTCTGCCAATAGTTCCCTTTCACCTAAATCTTACACACTGGACCTTTAAATATGTAAAACAAATGAATCAAAATTAAATTAGATAATAGTAGACAGACACTCCCTCTTTTATTCACAGCAAATTAATAAAGATTTAATTTTTTTTTTTTAAATAATGTGATTGGCCCACCCTCGATACTGTCTCAGGTCCATCCGCTCTATGTAGCACCGTGGTGAGGTTTGGCTTGTTCTGGGTTTTTGTCTCGTGACTTCCTGTTTTATTTTGAAAACTAACTCTCCTCTCGTTTCAGGTCACTTACTCTTCCTTATGTGTCACCGCTCTGATTTTCTGATCGTGTCCACCTTGTGCTCATTACCTTCATGTGTTTTATAGTCTGCGTCTCCCTTTGTCTTGTGCCTGAGTGTATTGTTTCGTCCATGCAACCCAGCCAGTCTTCACAGTTCATGTCGTCTCTCAGCCTTGATTGCCGCACGTTCATTCGGTCTTTTTTTGAACCGAGTTTTGTTTTCCTCCTTAGGGAGTGTTTTTGAGTTTGTAGTTCTTAGCCCTTTTTAGTTTTCCTCCAAGTGGAGTGATTTTCTCCACACATGATTTTCTCCATACATTTCTCTTTTTTTTGTTGGTTTGTTTTTCCCTCCATCAGGGAGTGGGTTTGTGTTTATTGAAAGAATTATCTCACTGCTTAATTTTGGATAATTCTTCATTTGATCTGATAGCTTCTTTTCATAGCATGTTATTTTGGGTCACTCTGTCTGAGGGGTCAACGAGGGTTCACAATAAAGCTTGAATTAACAGTCAAACCTCTGCATCTGAGTCTTCCTTCTAGTCCAGGCCTGACACTCTCAAGATATGGCAACTTCAAGTGGAACTGTGGCAAATCCGGTAATTTCTTTATTTAAACACCCTTTTACAAGAAATAAAGAGGATAAGGGGTTTGGCAAATGAGGTTGCCACCAGGGTCTCCCAACAGCAGCCAGAGAAGAACCATTCTGATTTCAACATCTTTTATATTAAAATAACACCAAGCATAAATTCAACTAATTGTGCCGATGAACTCTCCCTAGTTGACCTGGTGGAGCACTGACTAGCTACCTCCACAAGGAGCTTGGTCCAGATTGACCTGATTTACAGATTCAGCAGTTGGCAAGTGCAAGGACAAGTTTACAGCCGGGGTTTCTCTCGCTCATGATATGAGAAACAAAGTTGGCTAATTGGATGTGGTGTAAGTAACACACACTGCATGCTTGTGTTTGAGTTGTGTGTGTGTGTGTGTGTGTGTGTGGGCCTTTTATTGCTTCACCTGTTTGCTGTTTCTGTAGCTATAGGGGACTCAGGCAGTACACTTTGATTCACCAACTTTTCGCACAACGCTTGCTTCAACTCTGCTTTGTGGGCCCTGTAAGAATCTTCAATATCATAGAAGTTAGCAGCAATAAGCTCACTGCTTTTCTGCGTTTTTCTATTTTGTCCAAAGAAGGTTTGGCCAAAAACTCATCTAGTGAGAAATACATTTTTACTTCCATGGGAGGGAAAATCTTGATCCTACTATGAATTTTACAGGGAGTCAATGCAGAAAAGACAGGAGTAATATGATCTCTCCCTTTTTTTCCTTAGAGCATTTGTGATGCAGTACTTTGGCTCAACTGGAGGCTTTTCAAAGACTTACTGGGACACCCTAAAGAATTACAGTAATCCTGTCTAAAGGTAACAAATGCATGGAAAAGTTTTTCACCACTCCTCTGAGATGGGTTGTTTCTAATTTTCATAATATTGCGCAGGTGGAAGAGGCTGTCTTAGAGACTTTCTTTTATATGTCGGTCAAATGACCCTTGTCAAATCTCCTTTAAAAAAAAACAAAAAACTCCAAGGTTCCTCACAGTAGAGCTAGGGACAAGGCTAATACCATCCAAATATTATCTGGTCAGACAATGTTTCTCTGAGATATTTAGGGCCAAGTATGACAACTTCAGTTCTTTCCAAATTTAGTTTTGGGTCATCCAAGCCTTGATGTTCTTGAGACATTCCTGAAGTTGAACTAAGTGATTAGATTCATCAGGCTTCATAGATATTTACAGCTGGGTGTTGTCTGTGTAACGATGGAACTGTACGTGGTATATTGCCTAAGCAAATATAAAGTGGAAAGTACTGGTCCTAGGACAGAACCATGTGGAACTCCATGACTTTTGTGTGCTGTAACGAAGGGAACTCCATTTGTAGTAAGTGTAGGTGTACGCTTTGTCCAAATGCAGATTTGTATTTATTGCAACAAATATGTTAACGATGCACATAAATAACGGCACTTTGCACTTTCATAACAGTATTAGCACTTTATTCAAATGATTTGCACAAGAAAATTTTTGCACATTGCATTTTTGCACATTTTTCTAAAAGTCATTATTTATTGTTGTGTTTGTGACTTGTGTGTGAAATAGTTTGACCAGTGATTGAGCTGTAATCTTGCAGGTGCTGCAGTGTGTAGTCGGCTCCGTCTAAAGAGGAAGAAGTTAGATTAAGAAGCCGACAAGGCCAGTGATAACAGAGATTCATAATTGATGAACAAAAGTTAAATGTGTGTGCATCTGTGTAGATGTGTGTGCTATACATATTGTTAAAGTGAGGATTAAGTGAAGTAGTTGTTTGTTAAAGTGTGCATTAAAACTCATTGTCCTTTCCTCTGTCCACTCCAGGGTGTTCCAACCAGAACAGTCCCCCGGGGAACGAACACCAGATAAACGTTCCTGGAGGGACCAAGTGGGTGCTCTATAGTTGGTGTATGTTTATAATTATTGTATTTGAATGTGGCTATATAGGTTGTTTTTTTACTGCAGTGGTGTATATTCATTGTAAATATGATGTTTCCATTAATTTATAAAATTTTGTTCACTAATCTAGCGATATTCTAAAAATGAAAGAACATCTGTTCATGGTAAATTCCAATTAGGTTAACCACTGAGGCAGTATTTAAGGCTCCAGTTGACCATCATGTTTGTTGCTGCTTGGATCCCCTTTTGGATGCTGTCATTTTGTCCTTGCTGCTAAAAAAGAAATAAATCTTCATGTTGATGGGTATACCTTATTATTGTTCTTGTTCATTTTCTTCTGCATCATCCAGCCGCTAAGGGTCCTTCTAACATGTGCACTGAGGAGTGATTGTTCAGATTAACAAATTGGAATCTATCTGGCAAGACTGCTTGATATACAATATCTCTACTCAGATACTCTACCATTATTGACAATAACTCCTCAATTAATTTACCTTGTGCTTTATGCTACAAACCACTTATTCTAACCAATGCTGTGAGTACTCTTATTTCTGTGACATTCTCCATTACACATGGCATCTATTGCACTTCTGTCTGTCCTGGGAGAGGGATCCCTCACATGTGACTCTTTCTGAGGTTTCTACATTATTTTTCCCCTGTTAAAAGAGTGTTTTAGTAGTTTTTCCTTACTCTTGTTGAGGGTTAAGGACAGAGGATGTCACACCTTCAATCCCAACATGTTGTTCCAGTCTCTGTAATAGAATCTTGTGATCTATAGTGTCAATGCAGCACTAAGACCCAGCAGGACAAGTATATAGTTTAATGGACATTTTTAGATCCTACTTTTTGATTTGAATATGCACAGTGAGTTAAGTTAAAATAGCCTGAATCAGCTAGGATGTTCGCTTAAGTGTAATACCAAGGAAATGTTTTTGTACTATGAACTGTACAGACTCTTGAGCCTACTTACAATATAAGAACTCTGTCCCTATTTGGCCAAATAGAAACACTGTAACTTCAATATACTCTGTGTAATTGTGCTTGTCGACCACAATTAAATTCCTTAAAACTCAGTTGAGCGTTGATTCAATCACTCATTGTAATTTTTTAATTCCTCACCAGAGGATTAAATGCAAAGTCCCACCACATAGATGCCATGATACAAGGTCAATAGTAACTTTCTTTGCTGTGATCGATTCTAAATCCTGACTGAAAGTCTTCCAAAACCCATTACGATATAAGTAATCACATAGTTGGTTAGCACCTGCTTTATCAAGGATTTAGGAAATGAAGAGCAGGTTTGATATGGGTCTATAATTAGTTAAAAGATATGAATTAAGAGTGGGCTTTTTAAGCAGAGGTTTAATTACAGCTACCTTAAAAGTCTGTAGTACTTAAGCCAGTTAACAAATTCATATTAATGTGATTTAATAAGGAACTGTTAATTAGAGGAAAAATGTCTTTAAAGTTTAATTGGAACAGAGTCTAATAAACATGTTGATGGTTTGGATGAAGAGACTGATCAGTTCAGAAGACTTCTTGAAGTACAATTTTCTAAATATAAATCTGGTGCTAGAGATGGTTCTAAGCTTTCTGTACTAGACAATGTGTCTGTGCTATTTTTTTAATTTAACCATGTGTGCTGCAACGCAGTACCCACAGGTGGTCCCACTGTGCACTCTCAGAGCTCAAACTGTAATGAAAGCACTCACTAAATTATTTTCCTCCTCTGCCTAGCCAGAAGAGTTCAAACTGACCAATGCATTACTTTCATGTAAAAATAGTTAATGAAGGTTATGACAGAACTCAATATCAAACATGAAAAATGTAGCCCTCACCGTCCAGAGTCCCAAGGTACGAGAAATGCTTTGCCTCTTTTGGATTGCAATACATTGCCTTTGTGTATGACCAAAAACCTTGTGAGTAAAGCCTTGTACCATACAGGCCTGAGTGTCTTTCACCTTAATGAGTCACAAACATGTAGGTTGGCAGATTGGTCTGCTTAAAGATACTGAAGCTATAAATGCTTGAATGCTTTTGATCAGTAGTGCTGATTTTGATTTTATGGAACTAATGAGCATACATCATCAGCCATGTGGAAATTGCTGCACCACACTGAACTTGAAATGTACTCAGAGATGCTACACTGCATGCAGTCTTAAAAATTCAATATGTCCCAGATCAGGGGTGGTTAAGCTTTCTGCTATCAAGGGCCATTTCAATTTTTGTAATACCCTTCAAGGGCCAAACTAAATTATTTATTTATTTATTTAACATATATTACACCAGGGCTCTAGACTAATGGTTGCAGTTATCATTTAAGTGCACATAATTTAGGTGCACCCAAAATATCTCACTGCGACTTTTAGCACTTCATTCAAACACCTATTAAACCTTTGATTGATAATTCCCATATACATTGCTTATTTTACTAGGGCCGGGTATTGCCACAGATTTCCCAAATTTCACAAGGTCTTGATTCGTTTTGATTCGATATCGATGCAGTTAAGGTTATTTCATTGTATAATACCGATTTTGCTTGGATATGTGTAACCATGCAAGGAAACATGAAACATTCATAAAAATAAAATTAAAATATTACAGGAGGCCTTTCATGATAAAAAATGTTGTGATTATTGATATGATCAGGATTTTCAAACCATTTTATACCATTGATATGAAAATGTAGTAGCATAATCATGCAATTACACCCCATTAAAGAAAAACAAACTTCTTAAGAATATGTAGACAATTAAATTAGAATTAAAACATATTAAAATAATCTAAATTCATAAACTCTGGCTCTGTTAACAAAAATTGCTCTTGAATAAAGTTAAACATTTGGCACAGGATGTTTGTGATTTACATGAGCTTTTGGTTTTTATTATATAAGGTTAGTATTCCATTGTTTCCTATGGGATTGTGTGTGTGTGTGTTCACGCGTGCGTATGTGCACCTGTCTCATGAATCAAACAAACACAAAGTAAACTTCCCTACTGTTCAGGTCCTAATAACTTAAGCTGAGTGTTGGTGTTTATTGTTAATGTTAGAGTGTAGAGTGAGTGTGGGACAGCAGGAGTGTGGCGGGACCATACCCAGACAGGAGACTGTGACCAACCAACTGTTGCTTCTGCTCTGATCCTGAAACAGCAGCTCTAATAATTCATCGTTAGCGGTCTGTAGTAGATACCCTGTATTCACACTTTCTTTCTTCTCTCTCATCTCTGCTTCACAGTCCGAGGGCCTTTGTGTGTGAGTATCATGTCCACCTTGCTCCCTGACTCAGAGGAGAGAAGAGACAGACCAGTTTAATGTTTGGCGCACTGTTAGGAGCAAGGAATTTTTTAGGGGCATTATTTTGGTCACACGTTAATGTTTTTTTTGTATGTGGGTACATATGCAGTGTATATATAAACAGTGATCCCTTAGAGGTAGATGTTATTCTTTATGAATATCTTATATATATGAATTTAAAGACACTTTAAATTGCTCAGTATAGATATGTTTACATTTATTTTCCATTAATTAGCATTAGGCTAAAACCTTTAGTTCGTGCTTTGACCTTGACCTTGCATGACAGTTTTGAAAAAACACTGGTCCTGTCAAGAATAATGACATAATGGCACTAATTATTAGAAAACAGGGAAACTAAACAGAAAGGATTTAGCATCACCTTGACTACTGAATATGGCTATAAATCACCTTTTAAATCATGCGTTCTTCATTGGTGATGCTTTAAATTTGTGCTGCAGCTCTCAGGTCCTCCAACACACATCTACATTCCTGATGTTAGTTACAAGTGTCGGTTTGAACACCCTGATGAATGCACTTCATTGTTGACTCTGTGCTGAATCAGCACAGGTTGTCAATTAACTAAAAATCGATAGCGGCGGGAGCTGAATGTGTGTACAGCCCCTGGCTGTTTACTGTTTGTCTGATATCACTAATGCTGTGATGAGAGGCTGTGTGGTGATGCTGATTAAGTGTTTAAGAGACAGATGGACTTTAACCTTCCTTGTCACTTGGGCCATAGGTGACATGTTAACACTAGGCCCTGACTTATTGCTCTGACTCAGTGTGAACTCAGCTGTCTAATGTCAGATAACCTGTCACATATCATCTTTAGACAGATGCTATTTGATCTAAAGAGAATAAATGTATGATCTACCTATATTCTTGGTGCAATAATGAATGCATATTTTGTATTGTGCATATATTTAGATTCAAAAGGCAAAGTATAGTTCTGTTGCTCCATGGACTGCAAAACTTCAAGCTGTTTTTGAGGAAGTTGAACTAATTCTACATTAAGATATGATATAAATGATTTATCATGCAGCTTGAAAACATATGGCCTCATTCATCAATATCTTGAAAAGAATTTTCTTAAATTTGTTCTCCAGAGATTTTCTAAGAAAACTACGTCAGATACATGACAAATTCTTAACCTGCAGTATCGTTCACATCTGTGTTGTTATATTGATGAATGCCATGTGTTCATAAGTTGAAAGCACGTGCCAGTTTTCCTAATTAGCATTATTAAATGCCCCGTCAATGCCCATAAAAGGGCATTAGAATGCAATGCCACGTGCAAAATATAGTCTATGGTTTGAACACAGTAATCTCCGAACTTGAGAAGCCAGGAATGATTGAACAGAAATCTAAAGATGGAGATGAGGTGCATTGGGAGAAATGCACTGAAACATTTTAACTTAAATATGTAAAACTAAGGAACATTGACACATTTAATTAGTAAACACCAGTGTGTACAACCTAAAGATCGATGACTATTTTAATTTCAATTGTTTAAAATGTGTTATCTTTTGCAGTATAGATCAAATACTGTGTGTGTGTTCTCCTCCTTAACATTTCCTTGTGTTGGAATTATAATTATAAATTATAATATGCACTCAAACTGTCTTTTCTAACATAAAAATGATAAAATATTATGGTAATTGAAATCGTATTATATAACTGTAGAATTTAAAATAAAAACACAATAACTGATTATTTTACACAAGCATTTCAGTGGGGTGCTCTTCAGTATGCATAGATTCTGTTCTTACATAAGATCAAATCCCAGACAAGAAAACATTGATGACTGTCTGAATCTTCGTAAAAACTGCATAAGTTGGTTTTAAGAAGACATTTCTTCTTAAGAATGGTTGGTGAATAAGGCCAATTATGAAGAAAGATACTTGTCATATTAAGCAAAATCGTTAAAAGATACCAAGTCAAAACTAAAATTATGAAAATATATTCAAATTAAGCATATTTATTGCACTCAATCTTATTGTTTAGCAAATTTATCGACGAATCAAAGGTCTAATGTTGCACAATCTAGATGCATCTGGACCCCGAAGTAGGTAGATTGGTAACACTTTAGTTTAGGGAACACACAATGCCACTAATACATGAGTAATAAGTGTATGTGTTAATGATCAGTAAGATCTGCATTAAGCATCTCTACGTATGTATTAGGTATTTATTCAACAATTTCTTATTCTTACTGAATAGGTCATTTATTCTTGACAAACCCTTAATAAGCAGCTAGTTAGACTTGAGGTTAAGTTGCTGATATATAGTATGGATCAAAGTAGACTCCTAATACATTGTCGCCAATATGTTGCTACTCTGTCTCAATTGGTAGTATATCAAGACAATGTATAAGGAGTCGATAGCCTCTTTATTTTGACCCATACTAAATACTAATAACTTACGATCATGGCCAACTAGTGGCCTTCCAAGGATTTACCAAGAATAAACCAGTTGTTAAGCAAAAATAAGAATGTGTTCAATTAAGACCTAATACATGTATGCAGATGCTTAATAAAAACCTTACTAAGCACTAATAGATATCCTTATTAGTTATGTATTAATGACTAATATTGTGTTCCCTTAACTAAAGTGTTACCGGTAGATGTAATAACATCACTGAGCTTGTGTAACATGTATGAATTAAGTGAAGTTGAGAGTGTGTCACAATTTCTTCTGCATTGCCCTATTTATGATTCAAATTAAATTCAGTGCCAAATCATTATTTACTAATGTAAGTCGAATTTGAATGTTGGGGCTCACAGACACTTGGATGACACCATAGGAGCAGTATGAAGGCATGTAGTTCGTTTGGTTGGCATTTCATTTTGGCATTTAGTGCATGAAAAAAACTAAGCAGAACATTATTCTGTTCACGATTCAATTCCTGTCTCCCCCATTCCACATGCCTAAGTGTCCTTGGGCAAGATACTGAACCCCAAATTGCCCCTGATTGCATTGTATAAATGTGTCTGTCTTGGTTAGTGGCAAAACTGTGGTGTAAAAAGCAATTTGAGTGGTCATCAAGACTAGAAAAGCATTATATAAATATAGACCATGTACCACTTACATCCAGATTTCAGCTGTAGTTGTCTCAAAACCCTGTTCTGTGGCCCTGCAGAGACTGATCATTCATTTGACCATAGCACCTATTAATAAAACAGTCTGCATTGTCCTCCAAAGAATGAGAAGTGATTGCAGAGTTGCTAAAGGGTGTAAATATTTACTTTTAACACTCTTAGGAAAAGTGCCACTTGAGCCAGCTGCAGAAGCAGGTTTCTCTTTAAACACAGGGGGAGACATTATCGAACAGGTCTATAAGTACCATTGTTGTAAAATTTAGGGCTGGTGTGAAGATGCATGTATCTGTTTGTCTATTTGGAGCTGAGAGGCCCATCATTAAGGCTGGACACAAAGGTCCAACACAATAAGGTGTGGAGACATAGCCAGAGGTAGTCCAGAGCTTAAAGACTGCACCTGCTTGTCTTTCTGCACCTTGTGGTACAGAAACCCAATTTTTCATTTTGCAATTTAGTGATGTCTTTTGAATTTCCCACCCTTAAAAATGTTATATATGCTGTATTTTTTATGAACAATTGTGCTGCACATGTATATATATGTATCTAGGGGTGGTTAGCCCACAACCAAAATATACTATAATATAATATAACCAAAGTATTTCAACAAATATTGGGAGGATTGCCATTAAATTTGAAATAGACATAAATGGTCCCAAGAAGTCAACTTATTTAGTTGATCCTTTTTCCATTTGTCTTGTATCAGATGTACCTTATCTCGTAAAATATCTCCACGATATAAGAAGTCAACTTATTTAGTTGATCCTTTTTCCATTTGTCTTGTATCAGATGTACCTTATCTCGTAAAATATCTCCACGATATCTTTCTCTGTAAGAGAGAATGGTTCTAAATCTTTGCATTTTCAACATTGATGATGTAGCACCATAAGTCTGAGATCTTTTGGTTAATATATTTCAGAATTATTTAACCTATCTACTACTAGATGATAGTAAATGACAACTCAGAATATTCTTATTACAGTTTTTGACTATACATCTTAAGAACAAATGGTCCTCAGCTGTACCGTGTAATGTTTGCTATATATGCCAACAAACAAAACAAATAAATAGTGCCACTAAATTTAGAGGGTGTGAATGCACATTGCTGTCCCTAAGCACACTATCCTCAGCAGGGCTCCAGAGTGCGACCAAAAATCTGTGAAGTGCAACTAACACACACACACACACACACACACACACACACACACACACACTATCCTATCCTATAGGAAACACTGGAATACTAGCCTAATACAATACAAAGCCAAAAGCTTATTTAAATCATAACCATTCTGTTAAGTGAGCTGATACAATTTAGCTTGTGCCAAATATTTCATATTTATTCAACATACATTTTTGTGAACAGAGCCAGAGAGTCGGTTTTATTTATTGTATTGGTTGTCTGTGTGTTTTATTAACATTAATTAAAAATGATTTTGGAATTATCAAATATCATTTTTAATAATAATTTCTGGGATAATATTTTGTCCAACAGAAGTTGTTATTGTGACCGGTGCAAATTAACAATTTTGTAAGAAATAAACTAAACTTCAACTTTCAAGGACATACAAACTTAATTTTCTCCTATCAAACTCAAATGTAACTGAGGTTGAAATACTTGGCAAGCATTATCCAATGATATCCAATGGTGTCCTGACAAGAACCAGTAAAAGAGATCACATTTCTCCTGCATTAGCTTCACTACACTGGCTTCCTTTTAAATTTAGAATAGAATTCAAAATTATCCTCATCATAAAGCTCTTGATGATATAGCATCATCATACCATAAAGAGCTCACAGTACCATATCACCCCACTAAAGCACTGCGCTCCCAAAATTCAGGCTTAATTGTTGTCCCTAAAGTATGTAAAAGTAGAGTAGGAGCCAGAAATTTCAGCTATCAGGCTTTTTGATAAAGCTTATAGTTAGACCTGTTCTGGTTCTGTCTTAGATCTGCTCTTAGTTATGCTGCTATAGATCTAGATTGTTGGGGGACACATGGCACATGGAGCTTCTTTTTCCTCTTCTCCCTCTTTATCACATTTACTGTATGTCTCATCAATACATTACTGAACTGACTTCTTCCCCAGAGTCCTTGTGCTCTATCGGTCGTAGGATTGCTGCTGCAAGGTGGATCATAAAGGTGGCTCGTAGATTGGGATAGTTGACCATAGATCAGGACTGTGGATGGCGAATCAGAGATTGTGGTGCTGGATGGTGATCATGGTGGCACCTGATAGTGAATCATAATGGTAGATTATGGACCCATTATGCACTGAGCACTTCATCACTTCCCTCTGTCTCTCTGCCCCCCCACACCTGTTTATTTATTTATTTATTTATTTATGTTGACATGTCATCATGTCAAAGTGTCACTTTGTCCTCCCATAGTCCCTCTGGCTCTTCTCTCTATCTCGTTTCAGATAACTCCGGCACCGGGACTGCAGGACAACAACGACTACCATCGACATTGTTAGCCTTAATTAAAATAACTCAGTAATTCCTTAATATATATAATCCTGTTGTAGATCACTACATTGTTATTGTTATAGTCAGCCCTGATAGTGATTGGTGCCCAATTGTTCCCGGTCTCTCTCTCTCCACCTCATTTCTCTCTTCTCTCCCCCGCTTTCCACCCATCTCTCCTTTCCTCCCCCCTTACTTTTCTTTCCTCACCCCAACCGGTCGAGGCAGATGACCGCCCACATTGAGCCTGGTTCTGCCAGAGGTTTCTCCCTGTTAATGAGGGAGTTTTTCCTCTCCACAGTCGCCTGTGCTTGCTCATTGTGGGAACTGTTGGGTTTCTCTATGTTACTATTGTTTTAAGGTCTTGACCTTTAAATGTAAAGTGCCTTGAGATAATGTAAATTATGAATTGGCACTATATAAATAAAATTGAATTGAATTGAATCATGATTGTGGATCTGATCGTGAATGGTGGTGATTGATCGTGATTGTCCATGACAGCTGATCATGGACTGCTTGATATATTATATCCTTACTCATATATTCAACCATTACTGGCAATAATTTCTCCATTTCAATTGTTATTATTGCCCTCTTCATTTTTTATTTACACTTTACGTTTTTTTTTAATTTAATTTGTTAATGTTAACAATGATTTGTGAATATGGGCATGACAAATTAAATTTTGTTAAAACATTTTTTTTTATTAAATCTATCAATTTATTCACAAATATATTGAATGTATCGCAGACAACATTTTATTGCAGTTATTATCTAATCTCATGGTACAATGTCCACTGCATTATTATTTTCGGGTTATGTTGCCTAAACCTATCCACAGGTGTGACTGGGGGTGCTGGTTTAGCATCATCCACCCATCAAAACCATTTCCTGACAACTTAACCAATTTAATGCTTCAGACATTTTGACATTGTCTCTGAATATAATCCAGCCAGCCACAAAACATATTAATGGTATTTCTCCCTCCACTATATGCCATGATGGACACTTTCTGACTACACGCAAACAAAAACAAGCAGAAGCACTATCATGTGCAGTACAAGTGTGAAAACAGCTCCATTGAAATGATGATGAGTGGATGGGGGATGGGAAAGGGCTATGACCTGAAGTGACCTCAAGGAGAAATGTCTTTATTCGCAAGAGGTCGACAGCAATGGGGCCTCCACAGACAGAGGATAAAGCCAGCATCTGCGTTAACTCCTCAAACGTTTATGTCACCATATTTGTTTGCCTGTCCATCCAACCATCCATCCTCTTATTCAATTGTAGGACTGTTCATGCATCCATTTGTTGTAATGAGTACAGAGGGTTTTTTCAACACTATTGATCTGCTGGACCAATTTGATGGGAAAATGTCTATTAGTATTGTGTTGTTGGCTTTTGCATGCTACCTCACGAATTCCACTTTCATTCACCTGGACGTAAGGGTAAAGTGCTCTCTCTTCTCTAAGTATATTCTCTTTATTCAACTGTCCAACTACATCTCTTTATTTGGCTTTAAATGTAAGGCTATTATTGTCCCTCAAAAGCCTGCTCTAATGGCTAGCCTTGTTTGGGTCTCCTTAAAGGTGCCTCTGAAGAGGTACTTTTAAACAGCAGATCTACAAATGGGGTCAAGGAACAATCATGTTGTACTGTGGAGGTCCCTTGATTCCTCACTCTCAGCACCAATGTCTCGTTACAAGACCTGCTTAATTAGAAATTAAATATAAAGTCTTCATTTCCCATTTTAGTTGCAGGAAGTTACTCATCTCATTGCACTCTGCAATCTAATTCTGAGATCCTTAAGACAAGAGTTCGACATTTTGGGAAATATGCTTTTTAGCTTTTGGTCAAAGAGGTAGGTGAGAAGATTGATATCAAAGCCATACCTCTCCATTAAATATGATGCTAAAGTCAGCAGATGGTTAGCCTAGCATAGAACAAAAATAATAGACTGGACGGGACACATAGATTAAACTGATGCATATTTGACTGAGACAGAAATATTCTCACAAATGTATAAATGTTCCACTTAGTTGGACATTGTTAGAGAGGATGTCCTTCATATAGCCTCCAAAAAGATATGGGATCAAGCCACTTGGGTTATGATGTGGCCTCTTTTCATCAATAGGCAGTGCCTATTTGTCTTTGCAAATGGGGGACATGAAGACAAGAGATGAATCTACTCATGCTAGTGTTAGAGTCGTCCTAGAACAATGATTAAAATGACTATTAATAATATAAAAGTAAAATGACAAATCATCCCATTGGTCAGCTATATTTTGAACATACAGTACACTGAAAAGTAAATCATGGTCATAACAGCGCATTATCCTTCACTACACAGATATTAAACCACCAGAAATGTTTTATCATTGTCTTGAGCACTAAGATTTTAAGACATACTCTAATAATTGTAAGACATTCTTAACCTTAGTTTATTTCCCAGGACTGTTTCCTTCTCTTTTGCGTAACCATACTGTACATACATATATGTTTTGATGCACTAATGCAAAATCATAAAGACAACACATAGATATGCATTTGCTTGTGTGGTATGACAAAAAAAGTATTGGTTTCTTTATCATTCCTTTATCTCTCTGTAGAGTATAGGTGATCTATGGAACAATAACTGACTTTCACATTAAATAGTAAACTGTGGTCTTTTCTCCTGTCACTATCAGTTTATCGTTTAAGGGAGCAGCCAAAAATATAAAAACAAAACAGTTAATTAGCATGTCAGGGCTCTGGCGAGGCACTGCCAATGCCAATATACTTTGACTCATTATCAGTATTGGTTGTTGACTTGCTGTGGAATACAAAATCATAAAGGTTCAAAGCTTTGACTCATTTTCGCTCACTCACCATGTGTTTCAACCATCTCAGGGGGCAAGCATGTCAATCATTAACAGCCTCTGTATTTCCTTAGAAATGCTGATAACATCCAATAAGCTAATTTACCACCTCTCCATCACACACCTGTTGGTTGGTTTACTGTATCACAGCGTCAAATCTATAGGTATCTATTTTATTTAGTGGATAGTTGTAAAAAGTTTAATAGTAAAAAGACTCTACATCAGGTCTTGAATGTAAAACTTGATACACCACTCAAAGCACTTTACAGTACGACTTACAGTCACACACACATTGATATAGCACACTGTACCTTTAACCAACACAGTAGGCTAGATCTGGGGTGACATTTTCTACTAATTCTATGCTTACATTGTTGCAAAGTGTCAGGCTGATTTTTTTGGGAAAGTGTCTAAAATGTCAAAGTAGAATATTTGTATTTGATGCAGTATTACAGCCAATATAATACAGATAATACTGTAAACAAATGTAAGGATATAATTCCTCTGATATTTACTTCATAGCCATTTGGCAATACAATAGAGGAAAGTAATCAAAACTTCCTCCCACACTAGTTGATAACTTTGTAAATAGTTTAGGAGTCTTATTGCAAGCAACCACTGCTGACACTGTCGCCCCTCTGAAAAAGAATGTAGTTAATGAGAGGCGGTTAGCGCTATGGTATAATTCTAAAACACATACTATGAAACAGACATGGCAGTTAGAAAGGAAGTGGCATTCCACCAATCAAAATGAAGTCAGGAACAACTGTCGAATAACGTACAAGTAAGCCCTTCCAAATGCCAGAAAATCCTCTCATTCGTCAATAATAGAAGAAAATCTGGGCAACCCCAGGTTCCTCTTCAGCACTGTAGCCAGGCTGACAGAGTCATAGGTCCACTGATCCATCTATTCCTTTAACTCTGAGCAGTAATGATTTCATAAAGTAGACATTCCCTTCGTTTCCATAATCATTTAAAAAGCTGTTGCTGGCTGGTTAAAAGTTACCAATGACCCTTTCATGGCATCAGATAATGGACTAGTCTCTATTCTTGTCCTATACTTGCCCTGCTAGATCTTAGAATCGCATTTGACACCATAGATCATAAGATTCTGTTACAGAGACTGGAACAACATGTAGGGATGAAAGGAACGGCACTAGGCTGGAGGAAGTCATACTTATCAGATAGATTCCAATTTGTTAATGTTAACAATGACTCGTCCATGCACGAGTGCTGACAGGAACTAAAAGAAGAGATAACATTAGTTTTTTATAGTAGTTTTTCCTTACTCTTTGTTGAGGGTTAAGGACAGAGGATGCCTCACCTTGTTAAGCCCTATGAGACAAATTGGAATTTGTGAATATGGGCTTTACAAATAAAATTTGGTTAGATTTTTGTTTGATTAAAGGTCCAGTGTGTAAGATTTAGGTGAAAGGTAACTATTGGCTATTAGTTAGCATTTGTGAATATGGGCTATACAAATTAAAATTGATGACTGATAGTCCTGTCTGTCCCTCTCTCCATTGGCTGCCTGTAGAATTCAGAATATAATTCAAATCCTGATGGTTACAAAACTGCCCTGCCTGTGACCTTATCCAGTATGTGGGCCAATAAGCAAAAAGTTGTGCAGTCTTCTATGGGTAACTGGTATTACTGGTTTTCACCCAGTCCTGATGTTGACATGGGTTGCTGGACACTAGAAACTAAACCTCTACATTAATGATTGGCCCTCATCTTGAAGTACAAGGCATTTCAGACAGAAAATAGATACGTGATCAATCAAAAGGTTTATTGGAAATTTGTGAAAAAGTTGTGTGTCTGTGTTTTCCAGGCACTGTTGTCTCTTGTCACATTGTCTCTTTTCATTTTGTCTTTGTCCTGACAAGGTCCTGACAAGGTTCTGACCCCAAACCACTGAGTTCAGAGATCTAGTGTGTGTTTGCATCATGCTTCTCAAAGTCAGTCAAACTAGTATCGAAGAAAGCCTGTAGTAGGTGGCTCTTAACTTTACTCCACATTGTCTTGGGTTCACACTGAGCTGGTAATTTAAAGTTAATACTCCTTTAAGCCATTGATGACCACTGGGGTAAAATGCTATCAGAGGTTCATCCAGTCTACTCTGCTAATAAGCTTGAAATGAAATGCAAATGAACCTCTAACCTTGACAATTTAAGTTCTCAGTCAATCCTCTCTCACTGCCAGTCCTGGTCTACATAAAGGATACTTTACAGTACATCTCTAATACAAAATTCATGAAAAGAATAGTCACAACACATCTCCTGAAACCATATAATTTAACCTTTAAATTTCCAAAAAGCTGGAATGTTAGAAAATTCCACATTATGTTCATAGTATTATTATACAAACAGACTGAGAAAAAGAAGGTGTCTTGCTTTCAAAATAATACATAGAAGCTGCAGAAACAGTTTGGGCTAACCCAGCATATTTGCAACTGATAATCAGTGTAGACTGCAAGTCAAAGCCTGTGCTGTTACTGGAAATGTATACCAAGTTCCCATTTGAAATTAAGAAGAATACACCTGGTAACATGATGCTTTACCCTAAAAGTTAATCAAATATTAATTTCTTTTTCAAAATGTGTTTTCATTCAAATTCAGGGAAGATGAAAACTCCTTCACCTCTTTTGTAGTTATTCCAGCAGAGTTGAAAACCTCTGAGCTTTTCAGAAAAGTGGTGGTGTTGTCACTGTAGCTCCTTTTCAGGGAACCAAATCATATGGGTTTTACTTATTACTCTGGTAACACAAAAGCTTGTTGTCTATATCTGTTTGATATATCAGACAGAAAAAATCTCAACAAAGACAGAGAAGCCCAGGGACGAAGATCTGAATGAAATTGAATGTTTCTGTAAGTCTTGTGTTTTTATCACAACATAATCAATTGTTTATAGACATTAAAGCTATTTCGTTAATTTCTGTGTATTGGTGATAGCACCCATGTCACTAGTTATCAATAATTAGTCTGACACTGCAGTTATTTAGTTATTTATGAAAGATAAAGTGTGGGCTCCGGGCAGAAGTAGTCTAATAGTCTAGTCACATGACAAGAAGAGAGTCTGACAAGGATGATGCAAAAAGTTAAAAGTCATTAAAATTACATGTTTTAAAGGTCCTCCACCTATCAGGCAAGTGTATTTGAGAGAGAAAGCATTGGGTGTACACTCTGCAATGCAACAGCGCAAAACTTCCTAAAGATCTTTTGTGTTATTATGAGAAGTGGACAGTTGGGGTAATAAAACACTGCACAACAACTTCAAGCTCAGCAACATCTCACTGTAAATGCTGGACAGACACTGAGCTCTTATCTTGTTTAATGTGCAGTATAATTGGCAACACAAGTGTCACAAGTTTATCACCAGGTGGCAAAATTTCCACACCCTTCTATCCCTACCAAGAACCAGTGGTCAATCTGGCTGAGCTCCAGAGATCCTGTTTGGAGTTGGGTTCAAATTGAACACTCTGCCATTAAGACAAATGTGTAGTTGAATACATCCAAAAAATTGCCTCATCAAAATTCTTCGGTGGTCTAGACCTGTCGTATGAGCCCTGAATAGAGAGACAGCCGTTCTTTAGAGGGCAAATAGAATCATTTGATTTAAGGATTATATTTGATGAATCACAGGGAATTTGGAGGTGAAATATGGCACTTAAATATATTTCAATACAACTGTGAAAAATGTTTCTGTTCACCACATCACATCATCACCACATTTCAGTAGTCCTTGGAAACTGTCTCCCTGCTCTTGCTGCCTTAAGGTCTTTTTTCAGTATCATCCTGTCTTATTACCTCTGACTTGCATCAGGCTATAACATCCTCTGGTCTATATACATATCTCAGTGATTATCCTCCCATTGACCTCCTCTTCTTGTACCACTTTGCTTTAGGAAAATATTCCTTAGGGTCTAAGTTAATTGTGAACAAACTAAATTTGTTCTGATTGTGTTTGCTTATTCCAGACAGCCGACTTGAAGCTCTACAATTTGATATTCTTCCCTTAACTCTCTGGTTACATTTTTATGAATGACACCTGCCCACTAATGATGTAGAACAGCCAGCCTTATAATTACATTTTATGGACTTTGTTAATGCTTTTTATAGACATTAAAAATGGAGTGGCACCTCAGTATTAAAGTCCAGCCAGCACACCAGCCAGACCCGTCAATATCAGCTGTCAATCATGACATCTTAACTTGTTTTTATATTTCACAGAATAAAACTTGTCATACTGAAGTTAAAGTAATTATTTCTGATAAGTTTGTTTTAGAAATATCTAAAACAACTCAAGCTATGTTTGGAAAAATGCATTTATTTGGTACATGTCCCATCTGCTAACATGGAGGGGGTGGGGTGTATGTCCCCTGCTGTTGCCACCACCAGGGGGTAATGCAGATGTTTTTGTTTCACTTTTGGGATCTGACATTTGGATCATCTTTACATACATTCTATGATGCCCATGATGAAATCTGTCAAACATGCACCTCTTGTAGCTGCTATTCAGCAAGCAATTCACGATAAATTTGATCAGTAAAGAGAGTTTGATGAATGTGACCTGGAACACTATGAATAAAATAAGCCTCAAAGAAAAAAATAGGGCCAATGTCCAGTACACTTAAGAATCATTTTCCACATGGTCACACATGCTGACAAAGGATGACAAGATAGCAATTCAAATGTTTCTATTTCTGAAAAACCAGTAGCTTTGCTTTGAACAAAGGGGTGTGACTGACAAACTTGAAATTAGTCTTACCACCACTAATCATGACAGCCTTTTCTGTTCACTCAGATGATATTGTCCCAAACGTGTGGACAAACATTACAGGGTCAATGTCTATCCCTGGTGTGAACAATTCATCAATCACTGACAGACATTTTGTTTAATCGTCTTGTTAGCTTTTCAACTGGAGCTCTTGAGGTAGCTGGCCAAGTTACATAAGCATGCTGAATGGCAGTCAAACATTTGTACTAGATAAAGAAGCCCTTGAAAGCTGTGAATCCACCTGTATGCTGTTTGTCTTCTCTCAGAGAGCTCCCACACATTGTGTGACATTGGTCAGATATAAGTGTTGTCAAACACTGCAGGGTGTTTGCAGTCTGCACTAAATGTGCAACTTCTCTCTTTATGTTCGTGTGCATTGATATACATGTACACTCAACAAAAATATAAATGCAACACTTGCGTTTTTGCTCTCATTTTCTTGAATTGAAGAAAATGTTTTAAAGTTTCCTATATGTAAATAAAAGGCTTATTTCTCTTAGTTTTCATTCTCAAATTTGTTCAAATCAGTGTTAGTGAGCACCTCCAAGACAAGTCAATTACCTGACAGGTGTGATATATCATAAGATGCTGATCATAAAGCATGATTATTGCATGGACTGGTCACAAGAAAAGGCCACTCTAAAATGTGCAGTTTATCTCAAAGAAAGACTATTTGCCTACCACAGTAAGATTCATCTCTTTCACATAGAGTTGATCAGGTATTGATTGTGACCAGTGGAATATTGGTCCACTCCTCTTAATTGACTATGCAAAGTTACTAAATATTGGGAGGAATTGGAACCTGTTATCGTACAGGTCAATCCAAATCAACCCAAACATGCTAAATAGGTGACATGCAGGTTTAGTGTAGAGGCCATGCAAGAACGGAAATGTTTTCAACTTCCAGGAATTATGTACAGATATTTGCAATATGGGGCTGTGTATTATCATGCTGTAACATGAGGCGATGAATGGCATTACAATGGGTCTGAAGATCTCGTCACGATATATCTGTATACTCAAATTGCCATCAATAATATGCACCTGTGTTCATTGTACGTAGCTTATGCATTCCCATACCATAACCCAACCAGCACTATTGGTGGTTGTTCACTATTATGGAAGTTTTATAGAAGCTGGTGAAAGGAGAACTCAGGCAGCAGCTGATGTCTTATACAAAAGTTTTTAATGTAGATCAAGGAGATCAGAAGGTGGGACATTATACAAACACTAACAGAGCAACATGAGCAATTGTCACCCCCAAGTCTGAAGATGTCTCCCACAGCATCCATATCTTCCTCTGCTTGTGTCACCCATTCCAACAGCACATCCGTGAATGGCTATGTTACATGTAGGTGTTCACATCCTATTGGACAGTTAATTCTAAAGTTAGCATTCCTACCCTGAAACTCCTAAAGTGTTTTGTGAAATCAAACACTTCACCGACCCCTCCTTCGGCATAGCGGTGAGTAGATAATGTATGAATTTTCATTTTTCGGTGAACTATCCCTTTAAGACAAGGGTATTCAAATAAGATTCAGAGATGTCTAGAAAGAGAGAGTTTCCTCAAACAAATATCCAGAGCATCATAATGTCTAAATTGTGTTATGATTCAGTGCAATATACATTATATTAAAGTGCACTTTTCTTATGAGAAGGAATAATTTTGGTGTTCAGTATCTTGCCCAAGGACACTACGGCATGCTGAATGGGGAAGACAAGGATTGAACCACAAATCTTCTGGTTACAGGTGAACCGCTCTACCCAATGAGACAAAGCCACCCCATAGTCACAATGTAATAATAATAATAACAATACACTTGATTTACACATTACCTTTCAAAACACAGTTACAAGGTGCTTTATAAGTTAAACAATTCAAATTTAAGGTAAATAATGTGAAAAAGCAAACAATGGAAAACTATTTAAAAGCAATTTGAAGTGAAAACGAGATATTGCAAAATGAATAGGGACATGTGAAGACAGAAACGAGCATAAACACTGGTGTTGTCTTTAAGAGTTATTTACCACATCAATATAAATTCAATTTGTTGTTAGTCGTTTTTTGATAGATCTGTTGAAAACTATGTCAGAATTTAGTCAGTTGCTGGTATCATAACATTAAAATTGTTACAGATATATCCATTGTGTTATCTATTCATGCCCAAGATCATAGTTTTAATTGCTGAGACATCCTAGATCCTATTTTGATTTATTTTGTTAAGTTAACTTCCCCTCACGTCAGGATTTAAATGAATAGACCACGGTCTCATGTAGCACTTATTTTCTTACTGGTCTTTGATAGTTATCAGACAGACCCTTAAACATCAACTGCAATGAAGGCATGACTTTTTTCAGATCAAGTTTTGTCCAGCAGTGAAGATTCTAATGGAAAAGATAGGCAAGTCATTGCATTAAAAAACTGTAAAGTTGATTTTTCTTTGTGTTTATATTGAAGTATTAATATTAAATCATATATTTTATTGATATTAAAGTTATCTTGGGGCAACACCCTTCAAAGGGAGGGGGAACAGCATATTTACTGATACATTTTCATTAAAAGTACAAATTCAATTAATAATTCTATATTAATTTAATAAAAATTTAAAAATGTAAGCTTTTGGAATTCTTGGCAGTGTAGAGGCTGGCAAAATTAACACTTACACACAATTGATGAAGATTTATTTTTGGGATTATAATAGTTAAAACTCAAACCAACAAAAAGTTTACTCACTACAGATGTGTTTATTTGTATTCATGTTAGTTTGTGTGTGTGTGTGTGTGTGCGTGTATGAGAAAGAGAGAGAAATAGAGAGAGAGAGAGAGAGCTTTTATTTTAGAAATCACCCTAAAACGCTTGTAACTTCATGCTAAGAAACAATGTGCACCGTGAAATGAGTGGGCGCTAGTTTGACATGTTTCGGAGTGGAGGCTGGTTTGACTGCGATCTTGTGTGTGGACTGACCTCGTCCATTCTTGTTAAACATGTTGCTTATTTAGCAGTATTAAGCTGCATCTGAGGCAAGTGCTTTTCTCCACCTTCCCTTTACTTCTTATACTGCTTGTAGATTATCATGAGTGACAGGTGGGTAGGCTGGGCAGAGAAGCAGAGCAGATCATAGAGCGATGAATGGACTGAGTCTTCAGGAGCGGGAAAATAGCGCCACGCCTGCACACACACGCACACAGACACAGACACTCCTCCATGCACCCATTTACAAGACAGACGACAGGAAGAACAGGGGGAGGGAGAGAACAGCAGAGCGCACTGGGAAGCAGAGCCAGGGTCATGACACCGTCGCTGCAAAACAAACATAGCAGGAACCCTGTCTACCTAATACTGGATATAGTACACTTTCAAAGAACATTTTAGTAACAATGAGAAGTGACAAATAATTTTTGAGAAAACTTCAATAATTTTGCTCTTGAGGTTGTCAGGGGGCTTCAAGTGCCAATCAAGTGCCCCCTTTGGCTCATAGGGCTTAACAAGGTGCGACATCCCCTGTCCTGAACCCTCAACAAGAGTGAGGAAAAAGTACCATAAACCCTTTTCACAGGGGAAAAAACGTAGAAATCTCAAAGAGAGTCACATGCGAGGGATCCCTGTCACAGTCCCTCTGTGCCCCCCAGAGTTTTCCCTCCTTCCTTTGTGTTTCTCCTCTCCACAGGTGTGTGCCATCTCCGGCTGATGACTCCGCCACCACAATCAGATGTCACCATAATCCACAATCATGATCCACTGCCGCTATCAAGAGCATGTGTGAAAGGCAAACTCTGGGTAACCTCCAGACCCACTTCTCCAGACTTCCCCCGCAGGTCATGTCTGAAAACGGCTTAACAAAGAGACCCACCTGGTCAGGTTTTCATTGTAGAACCTGTAATTTCTTTTTTCACCAAAGATGAAAAAAACTTGATTGTTTGTTTTTGGGTTTAAAACTAAATCAAGGATTATTCAAATATACCTCCATACCCCACCTAAATAGAACTCCACCCTCACCCTCTGAACAGAGGCTAAGACAATAAACTGCAATATTTACTTCCGAATTACTTGGGCCCCCAGACCCCATGAATTTGCTGAAGAAAATAAGTTTCAATATGTTAGGGCATGTGTCTAAACAGTGACACATAATCTGTCAGGATCATAGTTCATCAGTCCTGCACACACACACACACACACACACACACACACACACACACAAAACCATAGCACTGTTCACGTTTTTCTGACGTTGTGACAAACATAAACATAAAGAATAGTTAATGGGTCTAATTGTGTGTGTTTGTGTTGCTCCCACCCTCTCCATCCCTCTCAGTTTGGTTTCGTTCACTCTCAAAGTGTTTAGTGAGCAGGGATCATATTTGAGTCAAGGAAAGCTCCACTTTTCAAAATAAAGTAAAGCAGAGCTTTTTGCCTCAACTGGAAGGAGTCCAGAACCTTTTCAGCACAGCAGAGGCCCATAACACTTACTGTCATTCAGGTTGGCAAACAGTGAGATTGAATAAAAAGGAAATAAAAGGAGTTATTGAAAAATCTATTCAGTCACTGTCAGAAGTCATGCTTCATGAGGCCTGAGTATGTGAATGCTAACTGCACACAGTCAGAGGCATGACAGAGTGCCATAATCAGCCCCACACAAGAAATAATACAACTATCACTCAGGGATTACTGCTTAGCATCTGGGCATCAATGTGTGTGTGTGTGTGTGTGTGTGTGTGTGTGTGTGTGTGTGTGTGTGTGTGTGTCCGTCCAGTAAGCAGTGCTTGGTTGGCCAGTTGAGGTTGTTGTCTATGTGTTGGTGTCTTGCTGGCTGACTGGCCCTGGCTAATTGCTGGTGTGCTTAATCAGTATGGGCACTGGGCCATTCACCTTGGCATCAACAGATGTCATCAGGCCACACAGTGTTGGCCCACCAGTTAGTGCCAGCACAAGGGCTCGAAACCAATGGGAGAAATGTGATACCACTCTCTTCCAAAACAACCTTCATTATGTGCTGATACAACACCACACGTCCTACAACCCACACACAACCTATAACACAAGTTTGTCATCTTGATGGATTACTGTAAGAAACTTTTAATGACCTGTTGATTTGTATTTGCAACAAACTAATTGTTACATTGTTGACAAATAAGATACATAGATATTCATTATTAATTATTGTCTGTGTATTTGTAATGCTGTTAAAAGGTATATATTTGTGTGTTTGAATCAGTCCAAAAGCATTGGTGTCCTGAAAATTTTTATTCAAAGACCACAATTATTGCTTTGGTCATAGAAGAACAGGAAACATTCTCATATCAGTCATTTTAGCTTTCATTCAGACTGATATTGTATGTACATGTCATGAATGGGGCTCAGCAGCAACATATCATAATATTAGTTAGTGCTCTTTCTTCACTTGCATTATTTTCCTGACTTTTTAACTCTGCAGGGGAGGATATTTTTTACCCTGGTATCTTTGGGTTGATTAGTTGGTATGTATGTTTGTTTGTTTGAAAGCATACTAGATGAATTTCCACAAAACTTGGAGGAAGGATGTGGTATGGATCATGAAAGAACCCATTAAATCCAGATCTCGAGGCAAATTCTTTTTTTTCACTTTGTGTAAGATATCATTGTAGTTTTTGTTGAGAATAACTCATATATCTTGATGAAATAAATGAGGTATGTTTAGGGTATTTGATATTGATAAGTGTGTGCAATTTGGTGTGGATCTAGTGAATTTAAATGTGGTTTCATAAGGGGGCTGTTGGGCATTGGCAGACGTATGCACTATAATAATCTCGCCTACTCTGCATGCCGAGGTGTCCTTGGCTGTGGTTGGTAATTGAAGTTTGATAGAGAAAGTGCTCCTTATGGATGTATGTGTTAATGGGTAAGTGGCATGACTGTACTATATAGCGCTTTGAGTGGTGATAAAGACTAGAAAAGCGTTGTATGAATACAGACCATTTGTATCTGGGAAGTAACATGGGGCATTGTCAGTTTTCCCTGTCTAAATAAAGATTAAAAAAGAAAACGTTTAAGACATTTTTTAAAACACTTCGCAATCAACAGTGCCCCCACATTCTCAGCACTCCTACCTTCTAACTGCTGAGCTTCACAGTTAAATTTCAAACTGTGAGTAAATTTGAGTATTTGAGCCGTAACAAAATGTGTATATGAAGTATACCTTGAAACAATAGGCTGATCCCCTTTACGTCTCCTCTGCATTCCCTTCAGGCCTTTCAGCTGGTTCACTGTAGAGCTATCTGAACTCTGTGTTGGGATGAATAGGGACCACAGTGTCTGGAACTGGCTGCTACTGGCCTGCCAATCAATTTGTTTAACTCCCCAGGCAAGGGCAGTGATTGGTGGACCCTGCACACACACTCCCTTCCTGCCAACAAAGCAGCCCATATGCCCTCCCAGTTGGGGGCAACCCTGAGATGGGGGCCCATGAATTTAGAGACCCAGTTATAGGAATTCGGAGCTAATAGGATGAAAGGACTACCGTCAGTGAATTGAGGCACTGAGCAAATCAAGTGGAATGCACATTCAGGGTGTCACTCATTATCCAGCCTGGACCTTCATCCCACACTCCCCACAGCCACACTGCACTGCTGACAAGAATCAATTCATAGCATGGAGGTTCCTTCAATTTCAGAAGATCTGGGATTAAACAAGTCTGATTAATGAAATGATAAGTTCAGTGCTGTTCACAAGTAAAATCCTGCAGATGCTCTTAAACATTAGGTCTCTGTAGGGATAAATGATCTGCCATTGTATGGTGGTGTTGTGATTAACTTTTTAAATGAACACCATAGTAAGACAATATCAATGCTAAAATACAATTCGCTATAGACATTTCACTCAAATACTATCAAGGGACATAAATGTGTTATTTAAGACAATAGCGACAATATTTAGGGCATAAATAGATTAGTATTAATTACACAGAAAAAGGGGCCATGTATAAGGGATGTTGTATAGTTTGACCCATACTAGGTACTAAAAGTCATTATATCTAACACATCCAGAATATATTTGTGGTAGCAACAAAAGCACTTTGGTCAACGTTACAGCAAGATGGATGTTTTGGTTTGGTTAAATGGTTGAAAAAACAGAAGTCTGCGTGAACAAACCAGGACATGTCACCAACTTTAGTTACAAAGGACATAAAGATATTATATTATATATATAAGATACTATATTGCTGGAGTCACTAGCTCACTAAGTCTCACTAAGTGAATATTTTACTCATATTATTATTAACTTTTGTGACCTGCCAGAATTTTGTCTTTATGTCATGCTTAATTACAGCTAATGTAAGTCATTCCATCTCCCTCAGAATATTCTTGCTGTTGAAAATAAATTGTGTATGAATGTTATTTCTAAGTTTGATTTATACACCAACTTGTCAGAACTGTGAAACATTTCCAATTTTATGCTTGGAAAGTTGATAAGAATATTACACAAAAGAAGTAGAAGCATAAAGTGTTAGTGTTAAAGTGTTTTTATGTGGAAAATGATACATTAATTTACAGAATCACTAATAACAACTCAACAGGTGTATTGCTGTGATTTAAAAATGTAATTACATAACATAAAATAAGTAACTACATTTGTATTTTGGCTGTTATATATATACAATTATATATAAATAATTATATATAAATAACAAAGAAGATTTTATTTTGATCAAAGCAAAGATCTTTTCCTAAACCTGTCCAGTTTATTTTAACATAGTCGCATCATAAAATAGTTACTTATTTTAAGTCCAGCAGTTGTTATAACAGTTTATATGTAATTGGTGTAGTGATAAAGATTTAGGTTTATGGGCTGCATCAGAGGGTGGGAGCAACTTGATTGCTTCACAAGTTCAATATTATCATTACTACTCTCACAAAAAATGTAACCACAATTAGGATCAGGTAAACAGATTGAAGTCATTGGAAACTGCCACAGCTGAAACATTCAGCCTAATAAGCAGTCTAGCCAATTCATAATTAATGTCCTGCAATATTTTCTGTGTGTATTACTAATACATTTGTATACAATTTAACTTGGATTAGTGTTCATGACACTATGAGGATTACAAATTACACCCCAGAGAGACATGTTTTCAGTCATTCTAATTTGATTTTAGGGGAGGTTCTGTTAATATCTTTTGGATTAATAAAATCAACCCAATTACAGTCTAAACTGTCAAACATATTGACACCAATGGATTTGAGAGGATTTGCAAAGCAGATTTAACTTCTAAAACCATCGCTTTTACATCTGTGGGCCATTTGATGCCTTTAGTTCTTCCTTTAATTACAAAGCTGATTGTTTCCATGCAACAAAACTATTTGAAAATAGATGTTAATCTGCTTCCTTTGCCGAGTCTGTTTTGGTCAGACATAATCTGCCAGAGTCTGATTGAGCTGCATAATCCCTCGATGAGGAAGTGTCCAGCCCCCACCCCTGCCCCTGAGCCTCTGTTGGATATATCTGTTGGTGGGTGGAGATGTGACCCCACCCTTGTCTCCTCTGGCGTAGCTTTTCTACTGTATGAGTCTGCCCCGAGGGCTGAGCAATATGCTCTCTTTTGTAATTAATCAAAACCTAAGTCTGTGTCCCTGAGAGCAGATCTGTTTGATTGATGCTTGTTGACTCTCTACCCTTAAACCTTAGTTTTCTCTTCCCTCTTCTGCTTCATCTCAATTTCTTACCATGTGGTCTTTTTTTACCTGCTCTTTGGTCATAGTATCTCCTTCCTTACCATTTACTTTCCCCCTCCCTCCTCCCTCCATTTCTCTAATCTCAATAACCCACAACCCCCTCTCACCCTAGTATTTCTCTTCCATATTTACCTCTCTTCCCCACCCTCTTTTTTCCTTCTCATTGCCCTTTTTTCCTTCTTCTGCGTCAAATGCTCCATGAGGAACTGATTCAGGGTCAGATTTTGTTGTCCAATGTTCTCTAGGTATTTAGGGCTTTACTGTGACACTGTGCAGCCGTTGGAGATGCAGTGACGTGGAAGTGACTGACAGCTGGGCCGGTCAAGGAATGAATAGAGGAATAGAGGATCAATGACATATATCAACAGACAACTCTGAGTTGTTGGAGGGGGGCAGGGTTTTTTTTTGTGTGTGTGTGTATGTGTTTGTGAGTGTGTGACCTACACACTTAAGAAAAATGCATTTAAAATATGTTCTACTATTGTATTGTATAACAAATATTCATTATGTTTGTTATATACTCTAATTATGAACCAATTTGAATTTAAATAAATCTCCTGTTTACTGTTTAACTAATATTACAAAACCGGCTGCTAACTGTGCCAGAAATCTTTGTTAACTAAGATTTATTAATTGTCTAATAGGGGTTCATTCATGATTGATATGATGATAACACAGGGTTAATTGAAAGATTTACTTAATTACATTTAAAATACTTTGTTCGATCCCCAAAGGGTTATTCAATGCAGGCAGGAGAAAATAAAAAAAGAGAAGAAAATACAAATGTGTCACATTATAAGACGCCCTCTCCAGGAGGAATACGGTTAAAGTGGATTTATCAAGGTGAACTGATCATCCTATGCACTGTTACTGTTTACCAGCCTGAAAGCCTCTGAAATCAGCCCAAACTTCTAAAAAGTATTCCTAAAGGCAGCAGCTGAAAGTCCTAAATTGCAGAGTCATTTATACACCTATATATTTTATTTAAGGATTTAAGCTGTACGAGTGATCTTTGTGTCAGCCCAATCATTTTTGAGCTGAAGTTAACAACACCTTGCAGTCTGTTCTTTTCTTTTAGACAGAGATATTTAAACCTGCAAGTAAATGAAAAGTTAAAATACTTTCAGTAGAGAAAGAATAAAATATGCAAATTGTTCACACAATAAAAATTCTTGCAATAATTAAAAAACAGCAGCCAATTTAGACACGTTTATCCTTTACAGATTCTGCCAGAGGGGCATAAGATTTGCCTTACAAGAGAATCATGAGCTGTTCATTTGCACAACAGATTTGTGGTCCCATCTTGCAAAAGCTTCCTGTGCTATATTCAAACCATGTCACCACCACCCATCCACTGTTAACTCTTTATTTTCTGCTAATGGACTAAACAATCTTTAAAATAACGATCTTAAATAATAACTCCTGTAGCACCTAGAGAAGCATAAGAAGAGAATCCACTTAAATGCAATCAAGCGCAACAAATTGTACCCAGTCATAGATATAGATATCCTTTAAATATGCCCAATTCTTTTTATCTATTTCCTGAAAAAATTGTGTAATATTTTTTTTTCAAAACATCCTATCCCTCAATGTTAAAGAAAATGAAATGAAAATCCTGAATCACATTTTGCCATGTAATTGTGCTTTTCCTGCACCGTGAGCACCCTCTTCTGGCATTACTGGAGTTGAGCATCATTCCCTTAAACTTCTGGCCCAGAGAATAATGTGGGCCCATTGGAACTCCACATGTTCTCTTTCTAAACCAACGTCTCTTCTGCAAGGAGGCAACTGCTGGTTACAAACACGTAAAGGGAGATGTTGTTGATCTGATGTTTTGTTGAAATCAACTGAAGAAACGTTTTCGCTGCTGCCAGTTCTGGCAAAAGAGAAAACAACCAGTGACCCAGAGGTAAATTGAATATAAGACACTTGTCCTTTGTGACATATAGGTGGGTAGTTAAAGTGCTTTATTAGGCATGTCTTAATAACACTGAGAATATACAGTTGAGATTAGTAAAAATTAATTTTAATTACAGTTATTAAATAACTGTGGAAATAGCTCACAATAGCCAATAATAAAAAGAACATTAGCCAAAAATAACAAATACTAAACTATCAGGTGAACATTGACAACTGGACTTCCCTGGATGTCTTGAAAAAGATTTACTTCTCATCTGTAGTTCGTAAGCCTCTTCGATGGCTCCAAAAACACAGCATGTCTATACCTATGTAGCGCTCCTGAAGTTACAAAGACCTGGATGACATGGTACGAAACTATCGGGACTGATCGCAAATGAAATACCACTAACATTTGAATTAATTGATTAATTTTTATTTTATTTTTCCATGGAATATCATTGTGTTTGCTTGTGTTTCGTCTGTCAGGGTACAAATTCATTCAGACCACAGTTGCTGAAAACAATAGACCATCTGTGATCAAAAACAATGGTATTGTCACCATAGTTTAGACACACACACACACACACACACACGGGTGAAAGGGAGTTAGGGAGAGAGGGAGTTGAAGAGTAGGCTGTCAGTAGCAGTGGCATGATTTTCAGTATACACACACACAGCCAGATATGCCCCATCAAGCATAGGACATCAGTCTGGTTTTATATGGTTCATTAGCTTTGTTGGAATGTTGGCTTAAATCTGCAGAAACCAAGAGAAGGATTAGTGTGTCCTTATAATTGTATAACAGACATATAAATGAACAGGTGAAAACTATTTAACAATTTATTTAAAAGGAAACACAATCACCTTGTATTATATTTTGACTTTCAACTTTTGTCTTTTCACTTTTTGAAAGTGTGTTGCTGCAAGATTTATGTTTTGCAATCGCAGGGTCTAGTAATCCCTAATCTCTTGTAATCTAGTTATGTGGCACTGGCCAGTATACGGCAAAGGAGAAACCAAAACCATAAAAAAATATCCAAACCACACAGTGTGTTAGCATTATGTCTGTATTATCTGAGAAATACGTGGGTAGGAACCTTTAAAACTGTTGCAAGAGGGACAACATAAAAGGAGACCTAAATCAACCTGCATATTGGTTGTTCCTGTGTGGAGCCACCAGATAAGAATTTCTATACAACAGAAGATGGTGTCAGAAGAAAAGTTAACTCATTAACAAAGAAAGGTTAGTGTATAGCGGACTGAAGAGCGCCAGGATTAGTGCGGTGTACTCCCCACCAACAAAGTTGAGGCTACAGCTAGTATACTCGCTGCATTTAACCACCTTCAAGTTTCAGAAATGGCGGTGCATGTTGAAGCACTTTAAGCAACAGAACAGAGAAAAAAGGAAGCAGGTGTGACACTAAACGGTGTCTGTTCTCAAAATTTCCTGGGGCAGGTCATAGAGGCATCAGGGTTGATAAGGTTAGTGCAGTGAAAGCCATTAAAGGGCCCAGAAATGTCAGTGAGGTGAGACGCTTTCTGCGGAAGACAAATCACCTTGGGAAATTCCTACCTCACCTGGCAGAAACAAAATGGATCCTCTACTCTCAGAGATTTACTGAAAAAGTCAAACATGTGGGTCAACAGCAACAGGCCTTTGATCGCATCAAAGAGGAACTGATAACACCTCCATCGCTAGCACTGTATGACCCACATGTTGAAACACTTATGTCTGCTGATTCATCCTCATATGGGATGGGCACCGTGCTTCTCAAGCAACGAGTTGGCACAGAATGGAAACCTGTGGCATATGCTTCAAGAGCTCTTAGCAGCTCTGAACAGGAATATGCCCAGATTGAGAAGGAGGCGATGGCCTCAACTTGGGCCTGCGGGAGGTTTGCAGAGTTCCTCATCTGGAAAAGTTTTCACATTGAGCCTGGTCACAAGCCTTTGGTTCCTCTGCTGGGCTCAAAGAGCTTAGATGAGCTCTAACCACGCATACAGCATCTTCGCTGGTGTAATTGTGGTGTAATTCTTACACCATATCACATGTACTGTAAAGCGCTTTGAGTGGTCATCAAGACTAGAAAAGTGCTATATATATACAAACCAAACCATTATGTAGCAGGCAAAGAAATTGCAACTGCTGATGTGCTTTCCACAGCTCCTGCCAGCAACACAACTGAGGTGCTGGATCAGGATGAGATCAACCTGTAGGTGGACGGTGTCATAGCAAGCCTGCCAGCTACAAAAAAGAGGCTTAAAGAAATCCAGACACATCAGGACAATGACAGCATACTCCATTGAAGAATTGCTGTGAGGAGGGATGGCCAAACAAGTTCTCAATTGAAAGAGTGTTTCAACCTCATCTGCCACTCTCAGGTGAGCTCACAGTTCAAAATGGTCTCAATATGTTGAGATTTAGTAAAAGCCATAAGTGTACTTATTGATGTTCATCCTGATAAAACTACTACATTTTTTGGGTTACTGAATTACTAAGATATACAGTATATGTGCTCAAAGATATTTTTTGACTTGCAGTTTTATTTTGTTTGTATTGTTTATGAATGCATATCATATCCACAGGGAAGGTCCCTTATTTAGAAAGGGGGACGTAGTGTCAGGGAAATACATGGGTAGGAACCTTTGATATGTAACAGTTGCAAGGGGGACAAAATAAAAGGAGACGTAAGTCAGCCTGCACATTGGTCTGTCAATATTGAGCCTCCAGATAAGGACTTATAAACAACAGAACAATGTCAGTCTAACTCGACTGATGTAGAATGTGAATAAAATACTGCAAATGAAGGATTTCTGTCAGTCTCTCCACTGGTCAGTTCCCTTCACTCTGGAAGGTTGCATTTGTCACCATGATCTAGAAACAAAGAATAAACCCTAAGCCTCCTCAGTCACATTGAAAACCTGTTTGAAAGACTGCCTACATCATGACTCAATAAACATAGAATAAATGGGCCTCCTCGCAAATCATCAAGGTTTCAGAAAAGAAATAACCACAGCAGACAACATCCTTAGTTCATCAGAAGACATCCACCGAAAAAGGAAATAACATTGGCCAATGGCCACATTCTTTGACTTCAAGTATTTGACAAGGTATTGCACAACAGAATACAGACTATAGGATTCCAACCTCAAACTCCCACAACCCACCCAGTCCATCATCTCAAGCTTTCCCAAAAACGAGTAATCAAAGTTAAAGTTGCCTCCAACATCTCAATACTTTTAAACCCAGAAGCAGGAGTTCCCCAAGGTGCAGTTCTAAGTGTCCTCCTATTTTTCTTATACATCTCTCAAATTCATAACCACCTAGCCACTACAGCCATAATCTCTCAGTTCGCCGTCTATCTATGTTACTGGTTCAGTTCAAAAAACCCTCAGCTTGTGGGCAAAAAACTTCACACCGACATAACCAAAATAAAAATCTCGTCAAATATCTTGATAATCAAAATGAACCCTACCTAGGTGTCTTGGTAGGACACCAGAATACCTATCTCATCTCTACAAGCATCAACGGCTGCAAACAATACAAAACAAAGCACTTAAACTGGCCTACCGTCATTTATTCCAGCATATCAGCTGGACTCTGTTCCAACTAGACTTTTTAAAGAAGTCCTCCCCCTAATTGACCGTTCCATTTTAAATCAGATGAATATGTCTTTGCGAACCGGCTACGTACCACAGGCTTTTAAGGTAGCCGTTATTAAACCTCTGCTTAAAAAGCCTACGCTTGATCCAGAGGTTTTAGCTAACTATAGACCCATATCCAACCTGCCCTTCATTTCCCAAATCCTAGAAAAAGCCGTTGCTAACCAGCTGTGTGGTTACTTAGATAGTAACGGTTTATTGGAAAAATTTCAGTCAGGATTTAGAACCTATCACAGCAGCAGGATGCTGAAAAACTAGTCCACGCGTTTGTAACCTCTAGATTAGATTACTGTAACTCTCTATTAGCAGGATGCTCCATGAAGACTGTTAAAAGTCTCCAGTTGGTCCAAAATGCTGCAGCACGAGTGCTGACAGGAACTAGAAGGAGAGATCATATCACTCCTGTCTTAGCTTCCTTACATTGGCTCCCTGTGAAATTTAGAATAGAATTCAAGATCCTGCTCCTCACTTTTAAAGCCCTCAACAATCACGCCCCCTCATATATCAAAGAGCTCATAACACCTTATTATCCAAGTAGATCACTTCGTTCCCAAAACACAGGCTCTCTAGTGGTTCCAAGAGTCTGTAAGAGTAGAGCAGGAGGTAGAACATTTAGCTATCAGGCTCCTCTCCTGTGGAACCAGCTCCCACTCTGGGTTCGGGAGGCAGACACCATCTCTGCATTTAAAGTTAAACTTAAAATGTTCCTTTTTGATGAAGCCTATAGTTAGGGCTGGATCAGGTGAGTCCTGAACCATCCCTTAGTTGTGCTGCTATAGGTTTAGACTGCTGGGGGAACTCCCATCATGCACTGAGCACTTCTTCACTTCCCTCTGTCTCTCTGTCTCTCAGCCCTCCCACACCTGTTTATTTATTTATTTATTAGTTTTAACACGTCATCATGTCAAAGTGTCACTTTGTCCTCCCATAGTCCCTCTGGCTCTTCTCTCTACCTCGTTTCAGATAACTCCGGCACTGGGACTGCAGGACAACAACGACTACCATCGACATTGTTAGCATTAATTAAAATAACTCAGTAATTCATTAATATATCTAATCCTGTTGTAGATCTATACATTGTTATTGTTATAGTCAGCCCTGATAGTGATTGGTGCCCAATTGTTCCCGATCTCTCTCTCTCCACCTCATCTCTCTCTTCTCTCCCTCGCTTTCCACCCATCTCTCCTTTCCTCCCCCCTTACTTTTCTTTCCTCACCCCAACCGGTCGAGGCAGATGACCGCCCACATTGAGCCTGGTTCTGCCAGAGGTTTCTCCCTGTTAATGAGGGAGTTTTTCCTCTCCACAGTCGCCTGTGCTTGCTCATCGTGGGAACTGTTGGGTTTCTCTACGTTAATATTGTCTTAAGGTCTTGACCTTTAAATGTAAAGTGCCTTGAGATAATGTAAATTATGAATTGGCGCTATATAAATAAAATTGAATTGAATTGAATTGAATATCAGACTGACACAAATGGACTGATCCGCAACAGTTGCTGATCTCCTTCATGGCAACAACATTCATAAAATCACTTTGTGTTTGGCAATTTATCTTCAAAATAAAAGCACAAAATTGTTTCATTGCTGGAATGCTTTATTATGAGTGTAATTACAGAGCTTTTATTTTGAAAAGTTGTGAACTTGGGTCTGAAGATTGTGTCCATGACTTAAAGGTCCTGTGTGTAAGATTTAGGTGAAAGGCAACTATTGGCAGAAATGTAATGTAGAATAATCCTCATGATGTTTTCACTAGTTCATTTCATCTAAATTGTATGAATTGTAGTTTTCTTTACCCCAGAAAAGACCCTTTATATTTAAATACTTTATATTTACATCAAGAGGACCCTCTCTACCAAGGCCGCCATGTTTTTTACATTAGTCCAGACTGGACAAACTAAACACCTTTGAGTTTTTATGACAATTAAAGGCTACCACAGGTTCTTTTTAACTTTTGGAAGAAGAGGGTGAGGTGAGGGGTGTTCAGCTGCAACATGCAATTTCACACACACTGTACCTTTAACAGACCTCTGAAATAACCTCCATGCAATCCATGAAAAATAATAGCAGTTGGGTAAATCATGAAACCTACCATATAAGCCACACATATGAAGCATATACTATAATATGTTCATAATAGATAAACCAGGTGAGATACACACAATGTTCTCTGACTTCTCTCTGCACCATAGACTGTATATAAAAATGTCTGCACACAACATCCAGCAAACAAACAAGAAAAAGTAACAGTATATTGTAGAATTGTGGAAATAAAATTACCTGGTTATGTATTTTAAATGCATTTATAAATTATACTGATTGAGTGGTAACAATTGTAATATTTGCCTGTGCAGACTGCAGCTGTGCTCCCTGGGAGTTTTATGAATGGCCGAATCATAGCTTGCAGTGTGTGCGAGTGTATGTGTGCGTGTGTGTGTGTGTGTGCGAATGATGCATACTGCAGTGGCCGGTGATATTAATGGGGGAGGGGGAAATGGAGGAAGAGGTGAGAAATGTGTGGGGAGTAGAGACGCAGGACGGTAGGAGGGGAAAGGATGGAAGAGGAGAGATATGATGGGAGGAGACTAGAGGGTGTTCTGCTCCTCTTGCTTTCAATCTACATGACTCACACACACACAGACGCGCGCGCGCCCGTTCATAGAGGCAGCTCCGCCCCCACTGCAGTGTAGAGACAGCTAACGAGAGCAGCTATGGAGCCTGCAGAGCAGCAGGAAAAAATAGAGGGATCGTGGGAAGGAGGACATGATGGAGGGAAGGCAGATTGGAAAAATGACTGCTCCCTCTCCTCCCTCCTTAAACACTCTTGTCTCCTCTGTTGGTCATCTCCCCGGGACACCGAGGTCGTTGAAACGGATGAGAGGGTCCTCGCCAAGGTGGCCGAGATTAGAGTAAGAAGACCGCAGGATCTAGCCCTGGTGTGTGTGTGTGCGTGTGATGCTTTATTTAATGCATTTGTCTCAATATGTTTCGTGTTGGTGTCCCATTTTGTTAAGGCTGTGGACATACACCATATTTGTGTCTGTGTGTGCGCAGTGTTTCCAGTATGGGACCACTACATCACTGGATTTCCCATGATGCTGTCATGTGATGTCATTATTCTCTTAGAATAGTCTCCGATTCGATGAAGCTGTAAATGCACATGTGCAGGTCTGTATTGCCACAGGGCAAGATTCAGGCCCTCTGGTCCCTGAAGGCCCCCTGTGTAGTGACTGCTCTGTTGTTATTAGATTAAGTTAATTTCAAAATTGTAACATGGTTATGGTTGTATCACCTTTTTCCCTCTCACATTGACTGAAACGACCAGGATGTAAAGACAGCTTCTGTATTCTTTTCTAATGTAATTTAAATGTTTTCATTATTACAGTGTGGTCCCTGCTTCCAGTCTTTCAGATTAATAAAGCTAGCTGAACAGCTATGCTAACCATATTTGATTACTGGACACATACACACAGAAAGTGACAGAGAGATATGAAATCGATGTGAACGTTTTTGTCAGACCCTGGGCAAACAACATATTTTAAATAATAGAATTGGTGGTTTCTGTGTTCCCTGTTCTCTAACATTTTCAGTCAAACTATTTGAGCTAGAGCAGTGAGAGAACATTTAATTCTCATTTATCACCTGTGCCTGTGCTGGTAGGCTACTGTGTCAAAGGACGTTGCCACCAGAGTCTCACAACAACAGCCAGAGACAAACCGTTCACTTTTCAGCATTGTATTAAACCAGGAGCAAACATTCATTTTTAAACAAAACATAAATTGTCCAGCAGTTTCTGCTGGCTTCTTGGCAGCTCAGCTCTCTTCGGAGTCTCTGCATCTCTGCCAGGTGTGTCTTCCCTTCATGTGTGCCTCCTCCTGTTTCTCCTAGAAGAGATTCATTTATTGTGTGTGTGTGTGTGTGTGTGTGTGTGTGTGTGTGTGTGTGTGTGTGTGTGTGTGTGTGTGTATAGGAGCTGGAGAATGCAGTGGCAGTGGAGAACTTAGAGCTTCAGGAGCAGCAGTCAGACCGCAAGGAGCTACAGGAGACACTGGTCAAATTAGATGACCACAAAGAGAAACTGGTTCAACAAATAAAGGCAACCAGGCAGCTCTGCTATGAAGAGAGTCAACAGGTAATGTATAACTGCTAAATGAATATTGCTGAATAAATCCAGGAGGCTTCTTGAGGTCGCCTGTCTCACCCCTATAAAGAAATGGTTTAGTCCTTGCTGCTCGCTTCTTCCGTAAACATAATTGAAGTCAGTAAGTGAGTACTGGAGAAGTGGTGTTCAATATGTCAGGAAAGCAAACGTAAAGTCAGGGAATCAGAAAAGAAAAGAAAAATGGAATGAGAAAGAAAGCAAACAGAGGGCAGACACTGGTGACAGATTTCTTTTCATCCATTAATACCAACGTCTATTACACCGGGTCACAGTGGCTGTTTCACAGATTGGCAGCTGTAGCTGAGGGTTTAATTCACCTTAACTGAGAGCTCATAGTAAAATTACAACTGAACAAGGTGGACTTGAACTAGGACGACATATCACTTTATTTTTCTACATCTAGTCAAGTCTAACTCAAAAAGAACAAACGCTTCTGCAGGTTACCCTTCACATTAAAAGTCCCATACAGATACACTGCTTATGATAACAGGAAACACAAATTCATTGACCAATCTTTCACATAAGGCCATTAATTAAAAATAGCTCACAATCACACTGGGTGATGTTCTACCGGTTCTACAGCTGAGCTGTGTTTATACTGAGGGTTTATTTCAAAGATGGCCATAAATGTGTGTGTGTGTGTGTGTGTGTGTGTGTGTGTGTGTGTGTGTCTATGTGTGTGTGTGTGTGTGAGAGAGAGAGAGGGTGGACAAGAGAGAGAGAGGAAGAGAGTGAGAGACCAGACTGAGCAAGTGAGCGAGAGAAAGAGAGCCTATTGCCCTTATCATTCATTTTTACATTCACTTTGAATATAACTATTATATAATATAACCTATGTGAGGTTTCTGGTGTGATCAGGGTTAGGGAGATTTCATATTGTGCATTATTACTTATTATAAATTTGGTATGTACTGATTATCACAGTCATTAGTGACTTCCCTAAAAAACACAACAGATTCATTCGTACAGCTGACTCATTGGCACATTTTAATCAGTTTTTCTACATATAACAAATGTGCATGAGGGACATCATGAATCGAGAGAGGAAGGGGCCCAAAGAGACTGCTTGTGTAAAGATCCTGAATCCTGTGTTACGCCCCTGCTTAGAGCCAATGGCCAGAGGCCTTGTTTTTGGGTTGTCTGTCTGTATGTCCCACTCTTGTGAACACAATATCTCAAGGACACCTTGGTGGCCTCACAAAGTTTATATTGAACAAAACATCTTAAGCTCAACAAACATTCACATGGACTGAAGATCAAATGGTCAAGGTCACATGTCCTCCCACTGTTGCAAACACGATATATCACGAATGCCCAAAGGGAATTTCATTCCATATGACACAAACATTCATTTGGATTCAAGGATGATCTGATTTTAATTTGGTGGTCAAATCTCAAAGGTCGAGGTTGCTGTGACCTCATCAAGTATGTTTATATTTTTTCTTTAACATGATATTTTGAGATTAGGTGGAGGGAATGTCTTTTAAATTTGGTACAAAGATTAATTTAGGCTTAAACATAAACTGATTGGATTTTGGTGACTTATGGTCAAAGGTCATCTGGCACAATATACCTGGACTAATGGATGGCATCATTAGAATTTGGTGGTCAAATTCACTGTGACCTCTCAAAACCCATGTTTTGCCTTGGGAAAGTGATATATCAGGAATATTCCAATGGAATTCTTTCAAATTTAGCACACATATGGAAATAAATCATCACTCTGTGAACTTGTATGGCAGGTACCGGTATATTTAAAATCCTGCCTTCACATAATCTTGAAAAAGAAACATGTTCAATACAATGGTAAAGGTTACTGGAATTCTTATTTTAGTTGTTAGGTGCAATGGCCTTGTTATTAAGGCTTCTCCTCTACAGATAAAAACAAATAATACAGTCAGTACCAGTGTCAGCAGTTTAATTTTCACATCCTCATATATTCCATTGATTTATTTACCACTTATTTTGTGTTTGTCTGTAAGACAATAGAAAAAGGCTGCCTATATATATATGGCAAATACCTGTATTGTAAAGCGCTTTGAGTCGTCATCTAGAATTGAAAAGTGCATTTGAAAAGAAACATTTTCCAGTCACTGTTCATATGAATAGAGTGACACACCCATTATCTTTGATGGTGCAGTAAACTGATGATGAATGATTAATAATTTCTTATAGAGCTGGTAAATAAATGTTTTAAAGGTCCAGTGTGTAAGATTTAGGTGAAAGGGATTTTGGCAGAAATTGAATATAAAATAATCCAAATGATGTTTTCACTGGTGTGTTTCATCTAAATTGTATGAATCGTTGTTTTCTTTAACATAGAATGGGCCCTTTATATTTAAAAATGTTATATTTACATGGAGGGGGGCCCTCTCTGTGGAGACTGCCATGTTTTTTACTGTCGTCCAAACTGGACAAACTAAAACCTTTCGAGTTTTCATGACAACTTAAGTTCAACACATTTTTTCTTTCATGTTGGGAAGGGGAGGGTGACATGAGGAGTATTTAGCTGCAACATGAAACTTCACCACTAGATGTCACTAAATTCTACAGACTGAACCTTTTAACAAGCATTATTATCAGTCTCTTTAGTTGTAAGATGGGAACAAACGGGGAGTTAATGTTAAAAAGTCAAAGTTAATAGGATCTTCCGGGTTTAAATGTCTGTGTTATTATTTAGATTTGACCAAAACATTCTCAGTTGAGAAGCAAACACCACATTTTGATGTTGAAACATCTAGATTGTGAACTGCATAAAAAAAAATCTTATTTTACCAATGCAATCTAAAAGTGCTGTGTTATTTTCAAAAAAGCAGGCAGTGTAAAAGCCTCATTTCAAAAAATGTTTAGTCATGTGATGACACTGAGAAAATTGACAGTGACAAAAATCGCAGTTGGTTTAAAAAGTGCTTTACGTGTGTTTTCTGATCATTTAGAGGAGAATTTTAAGGGAATAATAAAAATGTCTGGAAAAACTATTGGGTGTGGCCAGTGTTCACAGATTGGCAGCAGCAGCACTGGAATGATTTGCATAGTCCATGGTTGTTTTATTATCAGATTATTTTGAACTGATAATCCATTGGTGTGGATTCTTGCCAGATCCTGTCTCTGCAGGCAGACGAGGTTCAGAAGGAGAGCCAAGTGGAGGAGTATGAGAGGGAGCTTGCCAGAGCCAGGTGGAGGCTGAGAAGACTCAGAGAGGAGGTGAAGCAGGCCAAGAGGAAGATGGAGGAGGCTGGAGAGAGGAACACTCCTCTGCAAGACTCTATCAGACAGTCTTATGAAGAGATCCTGCAGGTACCAGAGTACACTCACACCACACTCACATACACACACGCAGGCTCACACACACACAGGCACACACACACCTACATTCTTTCTTACATGTGTGTTTATGTCTGTGTTTATAGAAACCCTAGGCCTAGAAGGTAAACTAAATTTGCACAGAGCCTTGATGCCACTAAGAATCAGAATAAGAGCTTAGTTAACACGTTTGTTTATAATAAGACCTCTCTCCGGGGAACTTGTTCAGTTCAGGGAGATATTCAGGGGACACTTATGCGCTTGAGAGCATGTACAGGTACTGCTGTATTTCACCTATCTGGTATTGTCTATAAGTTTAACTGAACTTCAAGCGAAAGAAAGACTCTCAAGACAGTCTTGGTGTTGATCTTTTTCTGTCAAATCTGGATGATCACATAATAATACCTGCATTACTATTTAAAAGCTGAGCAAGTGAAAGAACTGTAATATTTTCTGCACTTAGAATATGTATTAACAAATTTAAAAAGTCTAAAGCCATCATTGGCTCCCTATCACTCCTTGCTCTCCCCTTTTCTGTAGGAGGAGCACACTCTGTGTTCTCTGTCGGGAGGTGCAGTCACACCAGAAAGCCACCTGGAGGAGTCCACATCTCCAGCAGACACCACTGAAGATGATGTGCTCCCTCTGAGGCCATGGGGAAGGAGCCAATCACTACCGGCATACGCTGACCTGATAATGGTAAACAAGAGTAATAATGCTGAGTGCTACCTGAAACACTTCTGACTGAAAAAAAAAGGTAAATGGACTGTATTTATATAGTGTTTTTGTAGTTTTGCTGACCACTAACATTTTACAGTACAGTTTATTGTCATTCACACACACATTCAAAAAAGTGCATCTTAGGGCAGCACTTTTTCTATGAGGGGCAATCTGGGGAAGACGGCAGTGCTGACCTTGTGACAGTCACAGAATTATTTAATTGGTGTTTAAAAGAATTTGGCCTTTAGCCAATGAATGTCTAACAAATGACTGATTTGATTTGCATTATGGGAAATGTAGCATCCGGTATTTTGGATTTTTAACCATTAGTCAGAAGGAACTAAAATCGTGCTTTGATTTAGACAATTTATTTTTAATATGCATCATGAAAACCACAAACTGCAAAATTAAGGGCTCGTGCAGACTGAGGTTTTTGCATGATTTGCCTCTCTGAAAGTAATTGTATAGATCTCAGACTACAGGTTAGTGTGCTCTTTTGACTCTGTTGACTGTTGACTTTAGATATAGTAATTATTGGCTCCCAAAATGTTTTTTTTAAACCCTCAACTTCTCATCATATCTCCTCTACCTCAAAACTATGTCTTGATTGTTGTTGGCTGTGCAAGGTGCTACCCCCTTAAACATGCTTGATTTTCTCCAAGCCAGAGATGTGATGGTCTGTATTTAGGTGACTTTGAGGGGAGTCTGAATAAGAAGTATCCAAACAGAATGGATGGAAAACCAAATGTAGGGAGGGAGGTTGCAGATAAACACCAAGACACATGCAGAGCAGCACACAGCCACAAATTACATTAATAATGTTATATCAAACCTTTAATGAGCTTTTTTTTGTAATGGGGAACATGAAAAACACACATCTACACAAACCACCACAACTGAGGTAGTGGGGGTCTAAGCTGCAGGTGCAGAAGCTGTGAGCAGAGGAGGTGGAGGCAGTAAGTGCTGGAGATGAGAATTAAGTATTACTAGAACCATCAAACGGAGGTTAATACATATGTTCCATTGCAGTTTGTAGTGGTTTTACAGTGAGGTCAATGGGAAGTTAGATTTTATGTTTGTCAAACCAAACTCTCAACTTTTTATCATTAATTTGAAGTATTAACAACACTAATTCATCAACAAAGTCAAGTCCCTTCTTGACTTGTCACATGTTTCTGTTGAATAATAATGTGTTCAAGTCTTACAGTTCTCAGCTTCTGTGGAGTAATCATCAGTACACAAGGCCTGAGACCAGTTGTGTTAAGACCCTCACATCAACATGGCAACTGCATGGGGAAGAAGTATTTTGGTTGGAGCAACACAGCAGGAGGTAGAGCAGGTAGTCTACTGAGGCTTTGGGCAAGACACTGAACCCTAAATTGCCCCTGACAGTTATCAGAAAGTGATAGTGTGATTAAAAAGAGTCTATGATAAAAGTCTATAGTAGAGCTGTATAAATGTGTGTGAGAATAGGTGAGTGTGGCTTGTGTGTAAAGCCCTAAGACTATAAAAATGCAGTCCATTTCCAGCACCTGAGATTTTCAAAGTCCTGTGGTGTAAACCTGACTTTAATCGCAGGAATACTGCCCTAACCAGAATAAGCTATTCAGCTGTCCCTTTTCATTCAAGTTGCATTGTCTTTTCTTTTGATGAACATCATCAAAAGTATATTTGTTACAACCCTCTCCTTGGCTTTGTTTGTGTATGTATGGGTGATTATACCAGAGAGCCAGCAGCTCGTCTTTCTGCAATAATCTAGCAGATACCAGAGAAGAGGCAGATGATAGTGGGACCAGTTCTCCAAAGGTAGCTTAATTTTCATTGAACCTCTCTAATCATGCTATACATGGCTTATACATAAAGCTAATGCTGTGTTTTCTTGTTCCACAGATGGACAGATCTGACATAGATGATGATCCAGAGGAGGGTGAGATCAACAGTGGAGGGGCAACAGAGAGAGAGAAGGAAGAGTGCACAATTAACGCAAACCAATTGGACTTCTATAAAGAAAATCCCTTTGCCAGCTGTCAGAGTGACCGTATGTATCAGACTCAGAGTATAATGCAGTCTACATGTTTCTTATGGTAGGGGTATAGCAGACATATGTGGATCTGTTCAATTAAATTTCATTTGTATTGTTCCTAATCAAAACGTAAATTATATCAATGCAAATAGTACGGTCATGATTTTAAGGAATTATAGACAAACACAACAGTACCCACAACGAGCAAGTCAGTTCAACCCTCTTAAAATTTAACACATTATGGTCCGACTGTATATGCCCGCATTGGCTCCCACATTTTCTGTTTTGCGACCTTCTGAAATACACTTTCCTCTGCTAAGGATGTCCTCTCATTGCATGAAAGGTTTGCCTCATAGTCCATCACCCGCTTACCTTGCTAACCTTCATTGTTCTGGATAGTACAGCTCAAAACCCACATCAGAGGCATCTGCTTGGACCACAAACTCCTTGGGTTTTGAACACAAGGCCTTCTTCAGGTCACCAAATGCTTCTTCTCCTCCACTTCACCATCCTGAATTGTTTCATGTTGTCAGTTCTGTGAGGGGGCAGTTATCATAAACGAGTCAGGGATTCATCTGTAGTAATTTGCAAGGGCCACAAATAATCTCAACTGCCTCTTTGTTAGTGGTTTTGACAAGTCCTGGATGGCATCAAATTTTTCCAACGGAGATTTGACAAGGCCCTGCCCAAAGGTGTGTCCCAAGTGGTTTGTCTTGAAGGCCAGTTTACATTTCTTGGGATTCGCTTGTCAGAGGGAATCCAGGAACTTCTGTAAGTGGCTTTCCAATTCTGGGCTCTGCATCACCACATCATCTAAATAGGTGGCTGCATGTTCTTGATGGGGTTTGAGTGATGGGAGCTCCAAGCAGACAGAAGGAGAGTCTTATTAAACCTCTCCACTAACCCATCTGTCATGGTTTCACTTGGAACAGAGCACATTACTCCCTGGTGACACTGGATATAAGGGGCTCCCTTGGTCTGTAAGAATCTGTTTTGGTATCCCTACCCGGCTGCTGAAGAGAAATATTTATTTTGCTATTTGTTTAGCATTTGCCTTCCTTAAGGGGACAGCTTCCAGATACTTGGTGGTGTCGTCAACCTTTATTAAAATGTACTGGTGTCTTCAAGATCTTTTGGGGAGGGAACCCACAATATCCATCCCCACCCTTTCAAATGGGGTTTCTATGATAGGCAAAGGGACAAGCTTTGGGGATGTGACCTGGCAATCTTGGTAAATTGCTACAGTAATTATCTACCGCCTTTTGAACTCCTGGCCAAAAGAACCTCTGCAAAACTCTTTCCTTTGTCTTTTCTACCCCCAAGTGGGCTCCAAGCAATTGAGTATGTCCTTACTGTAGAAGTGTGATCACTTTGCAGAACAAAGAGTTCGATAACTGTGTCATTATGTCTACCACTTGATGCAAGAGGCAATTTTTCACTACAAAGTGATGTTAGGAAGGAGATAAGGATACTGCTCCTTTAGTTGATCAGCCTTAATTTGCTGTCATTTGTTTCTTGCTGTGCCCTCTAGTTTTCAAACAGCAACTAAACAAGGTGCTCCATTTGGGTAGGGTGATGGTTGTGTGAAGTCCTGAAAAAAGTTTAGTCAAAACAACAATATTTTCTCTCCAAATCATCCACACTTAAAGGTACAGTGTGTAGAATTTAGTGACATCTAGTGGTGAAATTGCATGTGGCAGCTGAATACCCCTCACCTCACCCTCGCCCTTCCAAACATGACTGAGAACCTGTAGAAGCCTTCAGTTGTCAAAAGGTGTTTAGTTTTTCCTGTCTGGACTACTGTAAAAAAAATGGCAGCCTCCGAAGAGAGGACCCCCTCGATGTGGGCCCCTTATAGGGTATAGAAAACAACAATTAATAAAATTTAGATGAAACACACTTGTGAAAACATCACAAGGGTTATTTTATATTAATTTTGTGCCAAGAGACCAGATTCTTTTCCCCTAAATCTTACACACTGAACCTTCAAGCCCCACTGACCACATTCTCCACCATCTGTAAGGTTTTGAGAGGTCACAAGAGCCGTATAGGGTGGGAGAGTGGAAAACTGAGAAAAACTGTCTGAAACAAAAGATTCAAAGGAAGTAGTAGCTTTATTCCACAGTCAGCAGGTTAATGAGAGGTAAAGCACGTTATTTCTTGTTTTAGTCCCACATCCAACTTAAAACATCCCTGTGGAAAAAGCTTCTCTCTAATTTAAACCAAAAACTTTAAGATACAGGCCCTCAAAGTCCATCAGCCATGCTTCTTTGATCTGTGTGCTCACTGCACCACTGCTCTCTTTGTTCTCTCCTGTCTCATCTTTCAGTCCTGCTTAAATTAGGTGGCTTAAGCATCCAAACCTGCCTGGCTGGTGAGGCATTCTGGGAGATGTAGTGTGTGCAGCATCTGCCATTTTGTGATGTGGCAGCTGATCCTGTATGGTAATGTAGTATTCCTCCACTACATGCCCCCTTGTGATGCCACAATGCACACAATGAAAGTGGTATATTTCGAGTTTATGCTGAAAAGACGGTAAACTCTCTGTGGATGTTTTAATGACCACTGACTTGGGAAGGATTTCTCCTGATGCTGCTGATGGTCTATCAGACTGTGACAGATGGCCAGTGCGTTTGTGTGGGGGAGAGAGGGAGAGCAAGGCAAGGAGCTTTTTCCTGCTGTCCTTTCCACTTCCATTAGGTTTCATCTGTTAAAAATAAATTGATTGATAAATTGATTTACTTTGCAGCATAACTATTGGATGTTTATCTCTACACAAAGATTCCCTGTCTGCACATTCAGCATTCTCTCTTGTAGGTAATGGGGGGGTGGCTGAGAGGGGATGGTAAAATTGAGGTTATTCATATTTTATAGGTTTATAGGGGATGGGATGCCCTCTGCCTTGCCCAAATTCTTGAGATTTGCATTCAATCAAATGGTAAAGATGATCTGTGTATAGGGTTGGGCTGACAGCCATTGCAAACCTTGTGATGACCCCCTTGCTCGACACTGATAGTGGGGCCAGCCTGCCACACACAGACTATAATTTCAGTGTCTAGTGATGACAGTTAAAATGAAGAACCGTTTATATGAATCAAAAAGCCTGTGAGAGTAATGCCCTTATACAAATGCTGTGAAAATAATTTGGTTATAGTGATCAAGTAGCCGGCTAACAGCCACCAGCTGCGCTGATTACCCCCTGGTACAGCTGGAGGTGCTCTGTGAGCCACCTCCACACCCACATATATGTTTGGACCATAAAAAAACATATCTTTTTATAGTTTTAGCAGCTCTGTCAGTAATTTACTGCTCATCTCTGTGTCTCTACAGCTGTTTTTAAGACATACACTGAACTCCGAAGATTCTCTGCACTGAGAGCCTCCAGATTTGCTGCAGATTTCCTAAATAATGCAGAAGATTTTTGGCTGTTGTGAACGTGTCTGTGCAGACAACCTCCTGCTGCGTTGTGCATGTGTGAAAGGAAAATTGCAGATAAAATTTGGACCGATTTCTTCAGACTGTATCTGCAGCT